>NC_084576.2:8670000-8680000 GCF_033978685.3 Nerophis lumbriciformis
CAAACCATCACCCAACCATGCAAATTTTGCATTTCCTTTGGAAATCGAGGTCCCAGAGTCTGGAGGAAGACAGGAGAGGCACAGGATCCACGTTGCCTGAAGTCTAGTGTAAAGTTTCCACCATCAGTGATGGTTTGGGGTGCCATGTCATCTGCTGGTGTCAGTCCACTCTGTTTCCTGAGATCCAGGGTCAACGCAGCCATCTACCAGCAAGTTTTAGAGCACTTCATGCTTCCTGCTGCTGACCTGCTCTATGGAGATGGAGATTTCAAGTTCCAACAGGACTTGGCGCCTGCACACAGCGCAAAATCTACCCGTGCCTGGTTTACGGACCATGGTATTTCTGTTCTAAATTGGCCCGCCAACTCCCCTGACCTTAGCCCCATAGAAAATCTGTGGGGTATTGTGAAAAGGAAGATGCAGAATGCCAGACCCAAAAACGCAGAAGAGTTGAAGGCCACTATCAGAGCAACCTGGGCTCTCATAACACCTGAGCAGTGCCAGAAACTCATCGACTCCATGCCACGCCGCATTAACGCAGTAATTGAGGCAAAAGGAGCTCCAACCAAGTATTGAGTATTGTACATGCTCATATTTTTCATTTTCATACTTTTCAGTTGGCCAACATTTCTAAAAATCCCTTTTTTGTATTAGCCTTTAGTAATATTCTAATTTTGTGACACATGGAATTTTGGATTTTCATTTGTTGCCACTTCAAATCATCAAAATTAAATGAAATAAACATTTGAATGCATCAGTCTGTGTGCAATGAATAAATATAATGTACAAGTTACACCTTTTGAATGCAATTACTGAAATAAATCAAGTTTTTCAAAATATTCTAATTTACTGGCTTTTACCTGTGTATATATATATATATATATATATATATATATATGTGTATATATATATATATATATATATATATATATATATATGTGTATATATATATATATATATATATATATATATATATATATATATATATATATACACACTCACATACACACACACTTATGTACAGTCGTGGTCAAAAGTTTACATACATGTAAATAACAAAATGTCATGGCTGTCTTGAGTTTCCAATAACTTCTACAATTCTTATTTTTTTGTGATAGAGTGATTGGAGCACATACTTATTGGTCACAAAAAACATTCATGAAGTTTGGTTCTTTTTTGAATTTATTATGGGTCTACTGAAAATGTGATCAAATCTGCTGGGTCAAAAGTATACATACAGCAATGTTAATATTTGCTTACATGTCCCTTGGCAAGTTTCACTGCAATAAGGTGCTTTTGGTAGCCATCCACAAGCTTCTGCTTGAATTTTTGACTACTCCTCTTTACAAAATTGGTGCAGTTCAGCTAAATTTGTTGGTTTTCTGACAATAATTTGTTTCTTCAGTATTGTCCACACGTTTTAGTCAGGACTTTGGGAAGGCCATTCTAAAACCTTAATTCTAGCCTGATTTAGCCATTCCTTTACCACTTTTGACGTGTGTTTGGGGTCATTGTCCTGTTGGAACACCCAACTGCGCCCAAAACCAAGTCCTGAAGAATTTGGAGGTAATCCTCCTTTTTCATAGCCCCATTTACTCTCTGTAAAGCACCAGTTTCATTGGCAGCAAAACAGAAAATACAAATTAAAAATAATAAATGAATAAAAGCCTCGCACTCTCAGCGAAGTCTCTGCTCGGGAATGGCAGGCCACCAGATCGCAGTCCCCGCAACCCGCGCCGGCCGAGGAGGCAATGATGGGGGTGCCGTACCATCACTTTTTAGAAGTTGACCAAAGGAGCATCCACCGGGCTGAGGTTTGGTATGAGTTTTGACAAGTAGGTGACAAATCCCAGGAAATGGCGGGCACCATCTTTGTCTACTGGAGGTGTCGTGTTGCACAGCCTCCATTTTTGCTGGGTCTGGCTTTTAAACCATATGTAAGTCATCTCATAATGATGTCTGCCTAACATGGCACATGTTAAAATTGAGTTTGAGATTGAAGTTTGTTGCTCTTTTAACTACTTGATGCCAGATTACATCATGTTCATGTACAGTCAGGATGTCATTTATCACACTAATGGCTCCTGTTATGCCCTGAATCGTTTCTTCCATGATGCCCTGGAATATATCAGTCCAAAAGGCAGCCTTAGCCATTTGTACCGACCGCTTGGTGTGTTAAATGTTGTGAGGAATGATGATGGTTCATCCAGCTCCATTTGCAGAAAACCTGATTTTGGCACCATGAATCATAGAGATGACTTCTACAGTGCGCATGGGGTGACTTTGTGACTTTATTTAGGTCTCTGGGGCCAATGCAGATTCTTATCTTGCCATTGCGCACTGCAGCAATCATGGAACCCAACGATTCTGTTGAACACTCTACTTTTGTGTTGAATCCATCCTTTTTCATTTCCTTTAACTGCTCTATCTTCCCCCTTGGTGCAGGATGCACCACACCCTTGGCATCTGGGTCTATTTCACTCGTGTAGGTGCCTGCAAGAGTTCCTGTAGTGTAGGTTAGTTCAGGGAAGTGCAGCACTGTGAGAAGCGGTGACATTTTTGTTCGTGTTCGTGACATCAGGAGCAGCTTGCAATTTGTCCATGCGGATTATCGGCGTTGCGTCACCGCTGAGCACATATTCTTGTATAACATCCACTATTTCATGCTCTGCATTCACTTTTTGTGATTTGTCTTTTGTTGGGAGGACAACTGCAGCTATAGGTTTTATTTTGTGCTTGGAGTATGACTCTGCTGGAGAGTTTTAATTCAAGTTGCTGATATCCGCTTAAAGCCAGTGTGTTGCATCTTGCACCTGTGTCCATCCCAAACAACTTCCTGTGACATCACATCAACAGCTACTCTCCATGTATCACCTGGATCATCCTCAGACTGTTAGATTTATGTTCAGTACTTCCTCTTCATACCTCACTGGTTCAATACTCAATGAGTTTCTGACACGTTTTTGACACACAGTGTTATTGGCATTTGAACACAGAGCTTTTTGCAGGTCATTTTCCTTGATTTCATTTGCGCATGGGGTCTTTTCCACAACTTGAGTAGTTCCTTACACGCTTGTCTGGGGCTTGTCTGGTGGGTTTAGCCTGTCTTTTGCTGTGCATTTTCTCTTTGGGGACAAAATTATTTGATTTTGCAATCACTGTGGACACTTGAGTCTTTCTCTCTATTTTCATTTCTTTAAGGGAGAGTTCAAACTTTTGAGCAATTTTAATGGCTGTAGGCATTGTTAAATCATCTGCTTTATGAAGCACCTTTCTTGCACACACTTTTCCTTCACTCCTGCTATGATGGCATCAATAAACATGTCATTCGGGTCAATGAGCCTCAAATGTTTCATTGAGGCCTTGTTTCCTCTGCTTAAAACCATGTCTGGCTATTCGTTTGATTTTTCTCGGCCTGATATAACTTGCAAACTCCAAAATTGCAGATGGGTCGTCGTGTTGTCCATCCGCCCATGTCATCGTTTTATAGACTTCCCTACCTTGTTCACCGATGCGTAGCCAGCCTGCTTCCGCTTGCCTGTTAGCACCAAGAGATGACCAGTGAAGACAAAAGTGACGTGAGTCCGGAACCCTTTATACAAGTCTGGAGCTTTCCAGTCAGTCTTCGGATAGTCAAACTGTGATGATGCCATTTCATCACTTATGACTCCATGTAAAATAATGCACGCCACAATGCAGCTTGCGTGAGCTTACTGTGTAACTATTATTATTTTTGTTGTCTGGCGTCTGTAACACTGCTGGGGCCTGATTGCAGTTAGTCGTAACAGACTTGAGTGGAAAATGCTCACATTTGATGGCGTCTGGCACATTGGAGAGGTGTTCTCTTCACAGATGAATCCTGGTTTTCACTGTTCAGGGCAGTGGGCAGACAGCGTGTGTGAAAGCGGTTTGCTGATGTCAAAGTTGTGAATGGAGTGGCCCATGGTGGGGGTGGGGTGATGGTATGAGCAGGCGTGTGTTATGGACAACGAACACAAGTGCATTTTATTGATGGACAATTTGAATGCACAGAGATACTGTGACTAGAGATGTCCGATAATAACGGCCTGCCGATATTATCGGCCGATAAATGCGCTAAAATGTAATATCGGAAATTATCGGTATCGTTTTTTTTTATCATCAATATTGTTGTTTTTTCTTTTTAATTAAATCAACATAAAAAACACAAGATACACTTAAAATTAGTGCACCAACACAAAAAACCTCCCTCCCCATTTACACTCATTCACACAAAAGGGTTGTTTCTTTCTGTTATTAATATTCTGGTTCCTACATTATATATCAATATATATCAATACAGTCTGCAAGGGATACAGTCCGTAAGCAAACATGATTGTGCGTGCTGCTGGTCCACTAATAGTACTAACCTTTAACAGTTAATTTTACTCATTTTCATTTATTACTAGTTTCTATGTAACTGTTTTTATATTGTTCTACTTTCTTTTTTATTCAAGAAAATGTTTTTAATTTATTTATCTTATCTTATTTTTTTTTTTTAAAGTACCTTACCTTCACCATACCTGGTTGTCCAAATTAGGCATAATAATGTGTTAATTCCACGACTGTATATATCGGTATCGGTAATTAAAGAGTTGGACAATATCGGATATCGGCAAAAAGCCATTATCGGACATCCCTAACTGTGACCATTGACCACTGAGGCCCATTGTTGTGCCATTGACCCGAGACAATCACCTCATGTTGCAGCATGGCCCCATGTTGCAAGGATCTGTATACAAAAAACATTCCAGTTCTTGTATGGACAGCCTGCTCACCGGACATGTCACCCATTGAGCATGTTTGGGATCCTGTGGATCGTATACGACAGCATGTTCCAGTTCCTGCCAATATCCAGCAACTTCACACAGTCATTGAAGAGTGGACCAACATTCCACAAGCCACAATCAACTCTATGCGAAGGAGATGCGCTGCACTGCGTAAGGCAAATGGTGGTCACACCAGATGCTGACTCCTTTTATGACCCCCCCCAGATCCCCAATAAAGCAAAACTGCACATTTCAGAGTGGCCTTTTATTGTGGGCAGCCTAAGACACAGCTGTGCAATAATCATGTTGTTTAATCAGCATCTTGATATGCCACACCTGTGAGGTGCATTATCTTGGCAAATAGGTGCTCACAAACAGACTTAAGACTTGTGAACAATATTTGAGGAATAGGTCTTTTGTGTACAGAGCACAAGTTGGAGATCTTGGAGTTCAACTCATGAAAAATGGGAGCAAAACAAGTGTTGCATTTATTTTTGTTTAGTATATATCAATAGCTTTTGTTCAATTCTGCATAGCGTACATTGTTACAGAACAAATAATTTAGTTTTTAAATGATCTTTTTCATGCGTGCCAAATGTAACAGTAATTTGTGGTATTTCAGATCAAATCAAATGTGTTCCACTTGGTCTGCAGCATATCACCATCATTTCACTTTATTTTTCCACAAGAGTTCTTATTAATGTTGTATGCTGCTAGACTATGTTCAAGTAATGTGCGACTGCACCACCTGCTGGCCATTTACAACTATGCTCATTCATGTCTGCTTACTTCCGGTCCAAGTCAGAGACCGAGGCTTGTGAAAAAACAAACATACCTTCTTAGGATTCACATTGCTCTTTTTATAAATATTTTAATAATTCTTTGAGAGAAATAACACGTTTCACTAATAAACCAATCTACATTTGACACATTCAAGTACTTCCATTTAATTTAAGGACTGATATTTAATTGAAACAACAACAGGCACAGTGACACTGAACTCCAGGAGCACGGTATCTCATCTGACGATGTACTGGTGTGTACGAGATACGCACTTGCTGGACGTCACATGGGTTCGCCAGGTCCAGTCCAGCCTACACTTGACTCAGAAAATGAGCCTGACCGTTGTCCTCCAGGCGGCGGGTGAGGATCTCACAACCCGTGTCCGTCACCAGCAGGGTGTGTTCAAACTGGGCCGAACGCTTTCCGTCTCTGGTCACCGCCGTCCAGCCATCAGGCCAAGTGTCATCTTGCCAGCCACCTGAAACATAGAACACACCTTGTTGGTTCACACACAAGTAGTTTATCCTGGTAAGAACAGGGTTATTCAATAAAGAGTTTGTTTCGACACTCAAAGCGTTATACAGACAAGTGTCAAACTACTTTTCATTACAGGTAGGGGTGGGAAAAATATCAATATCGCAATATAAACCAATATATTTTTAGAAAAAGTATTTTTTATTTTAACATTTAATTTAAAAGATATATTTTTTTCCAAATGTTTTTGGTTACTCATTGACGCAACTCCGCTCAGCAAAGTGTCGCAGCAATGCTACCTCGCTCTTTGGGGTAATGGTGAGCAAGGTCGTCGACAGTTTGTGGAGTGCATTTTTTTGACAATATCAAGCCAAGAAAGTGTATTGTATAATTGCAATGGACGGAAATGGACTTACCGTAAATTCTAGACTATTAGTAGTTACTTTTTTCCTACGCATTGCACTCTGCGGCTTATAAAATGGTGCGGCTAATTTTAAGATTTTTCTTCGCTAACGGCCATAATGCAAATCGTTTTCATAAAACTCAAGCAAAGACACTGAAAAGCTGTTATTGTTTGTGCTATGGCGCCATATTTTGGAAGAGTTCGCTCACTGCAGGGTCTGCGGGGTGAACAGCTACAGTATTTTTTTGTTTAGGGCTTTGACCCAGAAGTACAGGTGCTGTTCAGTCTACTAGTCATCCATGTTGATTCTTCAACACTCCAAGCAACATTTGTAAGTTTTACAATAACTAAAACAATTCATACTCACTAAACCGTCCCGTGTGTGATGTCTGTAGGAATGTTTTCATGCATATTTGTACGTGCTATCATAATGTAATCAAGTGAGCGTCATTGGCATTAGCTAATATGCTAATACATTTACGAGTGTCTGTGTTGGCATTCTAATTGTAGTGTTGCAGTTTCGTAAATTCGCCAAAATAAATAAAGTGGGTCCATGACGATGACGTCGGTTTTATCTGATCAACTCATTTCACATCGTATATATATGCGACTTACAGTCCGGTGCAGCTAAAATATGGAAAAATATTTTCTTTTTTCAAAAATGTAGTGGGTGCGCTCTTTAGTCCAAAAAATACGGTATCTTTGACTCACTTTGTCTAAAAAAATATTACTGTCAGCTAGTGTAGAAGATTGCATGCTGTACATTCTTCTTTGTCAAAAGGGAAAGATCGAATATATTTATCAATAAAGATGAAACACTATTTATACATTTCAAGGCTTTCGTGGACCACATAAAAGGATGTGGTGGGCCAGATCGGGCTCATGGGCCTTTAAAGTTTTGACACCAGACAATGTAGCCTTTCCTGACATATTTGAGAACGGCAGTTTGGGAGAAACATGAACAACAAAAGGGATTGATGCTCTACATCGATTAATCCAGCTCCAACAACGATCTAGATTATTGATGTCAAACGTCCGGCCTGCGGGAACAGGTTTTATCAGGCCCGCGAGATGAGTTTGTGAAGTATAAAAATGAGCGGAGATTTTAGAGCTACTGTTCCAAAATTGTCCACTGGATGTCACAACAGCAATTCATTGTATACCCTACAGCGAGGGCGGCGCTATGTGCCATGTTAAAACAGAGGCAACACTTCCATGTTCCTGCTTATACTAGGAATAGTATACAAAATGTGGATTGCTACGTTGCTGCCTTGATTGTCAAAGATTTAATCTGTGACATTTCTATCCCCCCCAAACAATTATTTTTGATAATCTGTACTTCTCGTGTAGTACTTATGACTGTGGGGACACATTTTCTGCGCGCACATTAATATGCTGAAATAATATGTATTTCCGTCTACTTTGAAATGAGTCCAAATTCACAAGTTATGTCGTTGATGATGCTACATATGTACAGAATAAACCATATGTAAGCACATCAGTTGAGGATGATTAAACTTTAATAACTACCTGTAATTTGGTTCTGATGATATTCATTTCATCTTTAAAAAATAACACCAATGGGAGCATTTTAAAAATTTTCCAGACTCAAATCCACCAATTATGAACATTATCACATAATTTATTCAGAAAGTATGAATAACGACAAATGGAAATAAAATACAATTAACCGCAACATGTAAGTGTAAAAAACAACAACATGATTTTTACATTTTCAGAATGTGCTAGATCTATTTTTAAACAAAAAAAACCTATCTGAAGTTGTCTTTATTCTTAAGTTATTATGCCATGATTTTACCGATCTGGCCCACATGAGAATAGATTTTCCTCCATCTGAACTGAAACTAGTTTGACACCCCTGATCATACATATATACATACACATATATATATATATATATATACACACACACACACACACACACACACACACACACACACATATATACATAAACATGTACAGTCGTGGTCATAAGTTTACATACACTTGTAAAGAACAAAATGTCATGGCTGTCTTGAGTTTCCAATCATTTCTACAACTCTTATTTTTTTGTGATAGAGTGATTAGAGCACATACTTTTTTGTCACAAAAAACATTCCTGAAGTTTGGTTCTTTTATGAATTTATTATGGGTCTACTGAAAATGTGACCAAATCTGCTGGGTAAAAAGTATACATACAGCAATGTTAATATTTGGTTACATGTCCCTTGGCAAGTTTCACTGCAATAAGGCGCTTTTGGTAGCCATCCATAAGCTTTTGGTTGAATTTATGACCACTCCTCTTGACAAAATTGGTGCAGTTCAGCTAAATTTGTTGGTTTTGTTGCATGCATGCAACAAAACCAACAAATACATACATACATATATATATATGCACACACACACACACACACATATACCGTATATTTCGGAGTATAAGTCGCACCTGCCGAAAATGCATTATGAAGGAAAAAAACATAAATCGCACTGGAGCCCGGCCAAACTATGAAAAAAACCTGTGACTTATAGTCTGAAAAATACGGCACACACACACACACACACACACACACACACACACACACACACACACACACACACACACACACACACACACACACACACACACACACACACACACACACACACACACACACACACACACACACACACACACACACACACACACACACACACACACACACACACACACACACACACACACACACACACACACACACACACACACACACACACACACACACACACACACACACACACACACACGACGTGCGGTCACTGGAGGCAGGGCCTCACCTGCCATCATGGAAAGAAAAAAAATGTAAAAAGAAAAAAAATTAATTAAATTGTTATATGTATCCAGTGATTATACTATAAAGTTATTTTCCGTTTAACTTCAACAGTTTTAGATAATTTTTATTCAAAATCGCTGAATTTTCACATTTGCCGTTCAAATACTGAGAAGAGACGGTGCGGTGAACAGCAGCCAGTTGAGGCACGTCACTCAATTGTGCCTCACCATGGATTGCGGACTCGGCTAACTGCTGGCCTGCTGTGCAGTGAGACCGTATTGCTATATGAACTATATTATACATTTCCATAGTTTAGTTAGCTAAGGTATATAATGTACAGTGTATTTTGTCAACAACTGTACGTATTTCTTGTGCTGAGCAATCATAAAACTGCTGCGAAGACGCACTGGCTGAGGCTCGCGTAATCCCGCCTCCTGGTGCCGGTTATTGCACCTCCGCCGCAGACTGCACCCCCCGACGGGATCGCCACACCAACCAAAGCCCACACCCAAACCCTCCACGTGCAAGACCGAATCCACAGAAAAAAAGTCACTTAACAAGAAGCCAAAAAGTGCAAAAACAACATTGCTCACGCCGGAGGAGCCGTGAACGACTGCAGGGACACAACATTAGGTACACCTGCAGACCGCAGCACGGATTTCATATTTCATTCATTCACAACTCCTCCAACACGAACACCACTGTTCCCGCACTTATAAGTAAAGATAAGACCATAATAAAAA
>NC_084576.2:8985000-9135000 GCF_033978685.3 Nerophis lumbriciformis
GCCTTCCCGACGGCCAAGATGGTGGCCGTCCCTTGGTCGCCCGCCTCGCCGGCTTCAGCGGCGTGTCTTCTCGCCGCCGCCATCAGACTCGTCCTCGGTGGATTCGGGGACATTGGGGCCGGCGACCCACCACCAGTTCTCCCCTCCACCCTCCCTTGTTTCGTGAGTATGTTGGACATCTGGAATCTGTCCATAGGGGGGGGATACTGTTACGGCGCACGCGCAGTCTACTTCTCCCTCCTCTGCGGGAGCACTTGGAGGAGCCGTTGACAGCGCGTTCGGACACGCCCCTGCTCGCGTTGAGCGCAGCACGCCCACGCAGCACGCCCACGCAGCGACAAGCCTGCACACCTGGGACTGATGAGGGCAAGATCAATAAAGGACCAGTGGACCCAAGGATCGTGGCGGGAACTTAGTTTTCTCATGGTGTACCTACCCTCCGTCCCCTGTAAAGTGAGCTGTGCGTCTCACTTTCACCTGGATCACCTCTTCTGGACTCTGACTGCCTCCTTCGTTCCTAGACCTTTCTCTCGCCCCTGGATTCTGACGCCTCACTCTCGCCCCGGATCATCTGCCTGCCTTTTGGACCCCTTTTGCCTTGCCCTCTTTGGACTTGTCTGCTCCCTCATCCAACAGAACGGTAATACACAACAGCTAACTACACACATAGTCTAACACCACTCACTCTAGGGTTTTGTCACACACTCCATTTCATTAGTTTAGTTTATATTAGTATTGTTTTGTTATTATATATATATACTATATATATAATAAATAGTTGTATATACTGCCCCCTGGTGTCTGTTTGCCGTCACCTCCCCTGCAAACCTCAACAGTCACCTTGACTCCGCAAATGCCTTAAATTTGTTTGGGAACTAGACTGAATTTTCCAGAGTGACAGTAAAGATTGCTAATCTTGATTCGGTGACGGTTGAAAAATGGTAATCCCTCCTGTGTTATTCAGTGCTGGGACGGACTGCCTAATCCCCTACTGAGGGTCTAATGTTACAGATATTGTCATGACGTGGACTATGGCGGATTTGTTTTCCCGAGATGCAATAAAAGTTGGAGCGGACATGACGTGAAGGTAAGGACATATTTATTCTAACAAAGTACAAACAAAAGGGTACAAACAAAAGACGCGCACAAGGCGGAGATAAAACTTGACTATGAAACAAAAACTAACACTTAGACAGAAACTATGGACATGAAAAACTACACTTACTGTGACGTGAAACAACAAACACTTACGTGGCATGGCATGAAGCATAAACTAGGGAATAAACAGGGCATGATAATGACAGAGGTAATGTCGCCAGACAGACTAACTGAAAAGGACAGGCTTAAATACTAGTGACATGATTGATGACAGGTGTGTGAGTGAAAACAGGTGGAACTAATGGGTTGACATGGTAACAAAGCAAGGGAGTGAAAACAGGAACTAAAAAGAGTCCAAAAACCAAACAGAACATAACTTAAACAAAACATGATTACAGACATGACAGATATGAACTGAACGTCTCTTTTGAAAAAGGATGTGAGGCGGCAGGAGAACGTTCAAGTTATGGTATTAACATAACAAATATTATATATAGTAGTCTTATTATAACTACCTCTATGATTTACTGGTGTTCAGCTGGTAGAAAAATGGTTTTAAGTTTTTTCATTACCGTGAGTTTTGAACTATGGAAATTATTACGATGGTAGCATTCCCAGCGACCCCGAATGGGACAAGCGGTAAAAAATGGATGGATGGATGGGTTTCTGAAACCGGATACTCTTTTTCCGTTGATATACTGGTGTTACTGTTATCCTAGGAACAGCATCACAGCAGCTCAGCTCAGTGAGAACGAGGCTTTGACACAAAGTAAAGTGGATCGAAAAAAGATGAAAAGAGGAGGATGAGCACATACAGTACAGAAGACTGTGTCCATCCATCCATTTTTTACCGCTTGTCCCTCTCGGGGTCGTGTTACATAGCTAAGTTAGACATAATTCCAGGGAAAATGTAAGAATTGTGTAGCCGCGACCTCTCATTTATGATGCAATCACTCTGACTTGGACTTTATATCAAATTCAGTTGAATTGTTGAATGGATACAATGAGCTTGAGGGACTCACATTCAGAAACCATTGCAGATAAGACAACTCAAGAAAGGTTTGTATGAATTGTTGACTGATTGGTTGGCGATATCAATATTTTGGTACTGGTATCAAAATGCATTTCAATACTTTGATACTTTTCAAAATAAAGACAACCACAAAAATTTAATTATTGACTATATTTTAACAGACAATATTTTGATAGATTAAACATATGTTATTGCAATCAAATATAATTTTGGCATCAAACAACATAGTGAACATAATAGAAAACTTTTCTCAGTAAGTAAGCAAACTGGCTCCTAATTTGGCTGCTGGTGTATGCATTGAAATTGTGTCATTTCCAATTGTATTTTTTTGTCAAAATTATGAGGGACAAGCGGTAGAAAATAGTTTATTAACTTATAAACACGTTCCTACCTTAGCTAATACTAATTATTACACTAATGCCATCCGCCTCAATAAAAACACCTAAATATTTGTTTAACACAGTAGCATCGCTGACCCAACAAGGGACTACTCTCAGTAGCTCTACCCGCTGATGACTTTATGCAATTCTTTACTTAGAAAATTTAACTCATTATAAAGGATAATAAAGATAACACGGCCCAGCTCCAACTGGGTTCTATAAATGCAGATACGAATGTACGTGTACGGCAAATGCTCATCAAAATAATTGCTCTCATTTTAAAGAAATAACATTAGAGGAACTCTTGCAACTTGTTAATGGAACAAAACAAAAATGTTTACTTGAGCTGGTTGTAATATTAGGACAATCAGTGCTAAATATTACTAACTTATCACTTTTCTCTGGTACTGTTCCCATCCATCCATCCATTTTCTACTGCTTGTCCCTTACAGGGTCGCGGGGGGCGCTGGAGCCTATCCCAGCTACACAAGGGCGGAAGGCGGGGTACACCCTGGACAAGTCCCCACCTCATCGCAGGGCCAACACAGATAGACAGACAACATTCACACTCGCATCCATTCACAAGGACCAATTTAGTGTTGCCAATCAACCTATCCCCAGGTGCATGTCTTTGGAGGTGGGAGGAAGCCGCAGTACCCGGAGGGAACCCATGCAGTCACGGGGAGAACATGCAAACTCCACACAGAAAGATACCGAACCCCAGGATCGAACCCAAGACCTTCGTATTGTGAGGCACGCGTACTAACCCCTGTTCCATCATGCTGCCCGGTACTGTTCCACTAGCATTCAAAACAGCGGTTATTCATCCTCTGCTTAAATTCTCTACCATCGATTCTGACCTCCTGCTAAACTACTGGCCGGTGTCGCACCTTCCCTTTAGCTCTAAAGTCCTCTAAAAAATTGTTACACAGCAGATAAATTAACACATTTGTGGCCCCTTCCAAGGTATCTCAGTTTTCCCATTGGGCTAATTTTTTCATGTCTGGATGTTGGTTCAGATCTGAGGATGTTGTGGTTTGTGAATCCCTTTGAGTCACTTGTGATTAAGGGCTATGCAAAAATGTTTTGTTTGATTCATTGATTGAAAGAAAATGAATAGAATTATTTACCGGTAATATATGGTTACTTTTTGTTTTAACATATTCTATCCACACTTCTGTCAAAATGTAATGAGCATTTATTCTTTTGTTGTTTGGATACTTAACATACTGTAAATTTTAGGTGACACTATACAAATCCAATACCAAGTAGTTACAGGATCATACATTGGTCATATTTAAAGTTCTCATGTGTAGGGACGCATTTCCCAAGTTTATAAGCCATAAAAAAGACAAAATATTTTGTGATAATAAAAAATATCAAGGTAATCATTGTAGTCTCGACAATACACGGCTCTTGTACTTGTTACAGTGGATGTTTGCATAGGTTCACCATTTTGATTGCATTCATTAACGCTAGCTTGCTGTTCGCGGTTAGCTATTGTATCCTCCTACTAATGTAGAAAGATAATGTAATGGGGGGGCGGGTTTTGGTGGTAGCGGGGGTGTATATTGTAGCTCTGAAGAGTTAGGGTTGCAAAGGATTCTGGGTATTTGTTGTGTTGTGTTTATGTTGTGTTACAGTGTGGATGTTCTCCCGAAATGTGTTTTTCATTCTTGTTTGGTGTGGGTTCACAGTGTGGCGCATATTTGTAACAGTGTTAAAGTTGTTTATACGGCCACCTTCAGTGTGACCTGTACATCTGTTGATCAAGTATGTCTTGCAGTCACTTTCGTGTGTATGCAGAAGCCGCATACAACATGTGAATGGGCCGGCACACTATTTGAGTGGTGAAAAAGCGGACGCGTCGACAGGTTGTAGAGGATGCTAAAGGCAGTTCCATCACGGCACGGCCTTAATATTGTTGTCTGGGTGAAAATCGGGAGAAATTCGGGTGAATGGTTGCCCCGGGAGATTTTCGGGAGGGGCACTGAAATTCGGTAGTCTCCCGGAAAAATCGGGAGGGTTGGCAAGTATGCCATCCATCCATCCATTTTATACCGCTTGTCCCTTTCGGGGTCACAGGGGGTGCTAGAGCATATCTCAGCTGCATTTGGGGGCGGTAGGCGGGGTACACCCTGGACAAGTCGCCACCTCATCGCAGGGCCAACACAGACAGACAGACAACATTCACACTCACATTCACACTCTCGGGACCATTTAGTGTTGCCAATCAACCTATCCCCAGGTGCATGTCTTTGGAGGTGGGAGGAAGCCGGAGTACCCGGAGGGAACTCACGCAGTCACGGGGAGAACATGCAAACTCCACACAGTGTGACCTGTATATCTGTTGATCAAGTATGTCTTGCAGTCCCGAGCCCGGGATCGAATTCAGGACCTTCGTATTGTGAGGCACGTGCACTAACCCCTGTGTCACCATGCTGCCCCATTCCAGCACAATATACAACATATTACCTTGAGCAACACAATTAATTTCCAGAATAACAAAAGCTTTCAGTTGAGGTAGAACTATCACATGTTATATTATCTAACATCTTTGACAATCGGGGCAGCACGGTGAAACAGGGGTTAGTGCATGTGCCTCACAATACGAAGGTCCTGAGTAGTCCTGAGTTCAATCAATGGGATCTTTCTGTGTGGAGTTTGCATGTTCTCCCCGTGACTGTGTGGGTTCCCTCCAGGTATTCCGGCTTCCTCCCACCTCCAAAAATAGGTTGATTGGCAATACTAAATTGGCCCTACTGTGTGAATGTGAGTGTGAATGTGGTCTGTCTATCTGTGTTGGCCCTGCGATGAGGTGGCGACTTGTCCAGGGCGTACCCCGCCTACCGCCCGAATGCAGCTGAGATAGGCTCCAGCACCCCCCGCGACCCCAAAAGGGACAAGCGGTAGAAAATGGATGGATGGATGGATGGATCTTTGACAATCAGCATGATTTTGTACAAGTCCACTTTTTTATTAATATGCTGAAGGTTTGCGTATTAAACAATTTTAACATCAATAAAACATAAATTTAACACCATTCCAGAGTTCAATAATGACCCGCATCCGAACCCATCACTTTCGGGTTAGCAACTTGGTATTAATGACACATGCCACGAAAGTGACGTTTGAGAGGGAAATATGACTTCATATTATAATCACTGACACAGCATGACTTGGCCAGGAGTACGTCTGGGGCATACTTGCCAACTCTCACTATTTTTCCGGGAGACTCCCGAATTTCAGTGGCCCTCCCGAAAATGTCCCGGGGCAACCATTCTCCCGAATTTCTCCCGATTTTCACCTGGACAACAATAATAAGGGCGTGCCGTGATGGCACTGCATTTAACATCCTCTACAACCTGTCGACGCGTCCGCTTTTTCACCATACAAACAGCGTGTCACATGTTGTATGGGGCTTCTGCAGACACACGTAAGTGACTTCAAGACATACTTGGTCAACAGCCATACAGGTCACACTGATGGTGGCCGTATAAACAACTTTAACACTGTTACAAATATGCGCCACACTGTGAACCCACACCAAACAAGAATGACAAACACATTTTGGGAGAACATCCGCACCGTAACACAACATGTGCACAATAGAACAAATACCCAGAATCCCTTGCAGCCCTAACTCCCCCCCCCCATAGGACTTAGGTGAACAATACAATTACTCAGAAAAAAATATGACTGCAATGGAAGGTTGCCGTGGATTAACATGGATAGCTAAAAAAAAAAAAGTACCGATTAGTGAAGCTAAATGAAAGTAAGAGGCCTTAGATAAGGTAATAAAAAGAGACTATATTGGGGCCCTAAGCAGAATTTTATTTTGAGACACCCCACGAAAAAAAATTCACTCTTTTATAATTATATTAAATGATTCTGATTGTAGCTGAGATAGGCTCCAGCGCCCCCCGCGACCCCGAAGGGAATAAGCGGTAGCAAATGGATGGATGGATGGATTCTGGGTTCGATCCTGGGCTTCCGGATATTTCTGTGTGGAGTTTGCATGTTCTCCCTGTGACTGTGTGGGTTCCCTCCGGGTACTCCGGCTTCCTCCCTCCTCCAAAGACATGCACCTGGGGATAGGTTGATTGGCAACACTAAATTGGCCCTAGTGTGTGAATGTGAGTGTGAATGTTGTCTGTCTATCTGTGTTGGCTCTGTGATGAGGTGGCGACGTGTCCAGGGTGTACCCCGTCCTCCGCCCGAATGCAGCTGAGATAGGCTCCAGCCCCCCTGCGACCCCGTAAGGGACAAGCGGTAGAAAATGGATGGATGGATGGATGGATTGTTATAGTTATATAATTAAACTTGAATTTAACTTGATCACGTTTTGTCAGAGGTGGGTAGAGTAGCCAGAAATTGTACTCAAGTAAGAGTACTGTTACTTTAGAGATTTATTACTCAAGTAAAAGTAAGGAGTAGTCACCCAAATATTTACTTGAGTAAAAGTAAAAAGTATGTTGTGAAAAAACTACTCAAGTACTGAGTAACTGATGAGTAACATACACACACATATCATATATATATATATATATATATATATATATATATATATATATATATATATGTATATACATATATACATATATATATATACATATACATATACATATATATACACACACATATATATATATATACAGTTTATAATTTATATTTATTTATTTTGCCGTTTTTGTTTACATGTTAAAGGTGTTTTAATGAATATACATGCATGTTTAACACATATTGATTCCTTTCTTTCATGAAGACAAGAATATAAGTTGGTGTATTACCTGATTCTGATGACTTGCATTGATTGTAATCAGACCGTATTGCTGATAGCGTCCACGTTTTCAAATGGAGGAGAAAAAAAGTTCCTCCTTTCTGTCTAATACCACATGAAAGTGGTTGGTTTTTGGCACCTTATTTGTCCAGCTTCCATATTCGTTTTTATACACTTTACAAGAAATACATTGGCGGCAAACTCCGTAGCTTGATAGCTTGTTTGCGCTGGCTTTCGGAGACTCTTGTTTTGAAAGCGCAGGCGCGATGGAGCGGCACTTTTATTGTGAAGACAGGAACTGTGCAGTCAGTCTTTATGCTTTTGACAGGATGTACGATTGAAATAAAAAAGGGTCTTTTTTCCTTCACACTTTTGATTGATTGATTGAAACTTTTATTAGTAGATTGCACAGTACAGTATATATTCCGTACAATTGACCACTAAATGGTAACACCCGAATAAGTTTTTTAACTTGTTTAAGTCAGGTCATGTGACCGCCTGGCTCTGTTTGATTGGTCCAACGTCACCAGTGACTGCATCTGATTGGTGGAACGGAGTGAATGTCACCAGTGACTATTTGTTGAAACGCAGGCACTAGAGATGCGCGGTTTGCGGGCACAACCGCGGAGTCCGCGGATGATCCGCGGATCGGGCGGATGAAATTAAAAAAAATAAGATTTTATCCGCGCGCGGGTCGGGTCGGGCGGATTAATTATATTTTTTTTATTTTATTTTATTTTATTTTATTTTTTTTTGCGGGTGGCAGTTAAACCAATTCGGAAATATATATACATAGTTAAATGTTGTTTCCCACATACGAAAAACGAGCAGGCACCTGCTGCATATGCCACAACAGAAGAAAAAAAAAGAAAAGAGATGGACACTTTTACGGAGCGGAGAAGGGACGCCTCGCCGGGGTCCGGGACCGAGGCCCCTTCCCCCCAGAGGGCTCCACCGGGAGCCGTAGCTGAGGCGATCCGCGAGAAGGGCCCGACGCACGTCCAGGGTCACTACCGCGCCCACCGCACCGACACCCCGCCTCGTCCGCCTTCGCCGCGGCCGGCGTCACGCGCAGCAGGTAAGCAGCTTACCTGCCCGCCACCCCCGTGGCCGGGGGCTCGTAACATGGGTCACTCCGCGCGCTCCGCCCGCGCAGCTTACCTGCCCGCCACCCCTGTTGCCGGGGGCGCGTAACAGGGGTCACTCCGCGCGCAGTGCGCTCACGAAAGGGGTGGGGCTCACCCTGGTTGATATAGAGAGCAGGACGGTGGCCATGGAAGTCGGAACCCGCTAAGGAGTGTGAAACAACCCACCTGCCGAATCAACTAGCCCTGAAAATGGATGGCGCTGGAGCGTGGGCCCATACCTGGCCGTCGCCGGCAGTGAGACGCGCTTGGAGGTGCGCTCAGCGCGGCTCCCATATGATTGCGCACTGGTGTGCGTCTGGGTCGTGACAGCGTGGCACGCGAAAGTCTGTGCTGCATTGGATCAGTCTCCTTTCTTTAACAGGCAAAAGCTTTATAACCTCACCATACCTGCCAACTTTTGAAATCAGAAAAACCTAGTAGCCAGGGTCCAAGGGCCGCAGGCCCCGGTAGGTCCAGGACAAAGTCCTGGTGGAGGGTTCAGGGCTTCGCCCCCCGACGCAAAATGATTATTAGCATTCAGACAGGTTAAAATGTTGCTAAAACCATCACTTTTCTATCAGTCACAGTGACTTTTCAAAACAAAAATATTACAGCAAAAATCATATGGGTTGATTGGCATGTTTATTCTGTAAGCTAACTTCAATAGTTTGAAATTATTTTGACAGTTAATGCCAGTTATCCTGTCAACCTTTCACAAGACTTCAATTTGTTAATTGAAAGTATAAACAGTATAAACACTTTTTACAGTAAACAAATGGTAAAACAGTACTAAACAATTCCATTAAAAAAAAAATTGGTGTCATTATTAACTTTCTGTCCAAGCTTGTATAATCTACTGCCTTGTTCAATTGTAAAAAATATTCTGTGCCTAAAATTCACATTTCTATCACAATTATCATACTGTAAACATGGTAAGCTAACTTCATTAAAATTAATAGTCCTGTCAATAGCATGGAATTACAATTCAAATGTAGTTTTTTTGTAAGCCTTTCAAAAGAATTCAAAATATGAAAAATTAATTGAAGCCATCAGACACTTGAAAAGTGGCACATCACATCTCTAATGTAATCATTTGAACTTTTCAACAGAAATAGCACTGCAAAAATATTAAGGACATACTTCTGTATTTTGGTAGTTATGCTGTCAACATTTAACAAGATTTCTTCAACTTGGACTTGAAAGCATAAATAGTATAAACACTTTTAACAGTATGTCGTGCTGTGAAATACAGCCGACAGGATTGCGCACCAAACACGAAGCAAGGCCAAAGCGCATGCGGTGCAGGAGAACAAAGGACTTCTTTCATTTAAGGTTTGTGATAAACCATCAAACTCATTCGTTAAAAGGACTCTATAGTAATATAAAGCGAATTTTTCTGGACATTATCATGCAAGAAAAGTTTATTTTTGGGACCGCGATCACCGCGTAATGATTTTTAAAGGTTGCATTACAAACATTTAACTGTCCCATGTGATCAGCCAGTGCGATTGGAAGTCCATGCTCAATTATTGCCTCCGTAAATAAAACTTCGGCATTCATCACATCCAAAGAATCTGTTTGGGCGACGAAAAACGTTGAAAGTTTTCCACTTGTATCGCTAGCAACGGCATTAGACTTGTGTTTTTTTGTCCCAAAGTGGTCTTTTACATCGCTAATTCCTCCGTGTCCGATCGAAAAACCTTGTCTGCACAAGGTGCAATTCGCGTAGTTTTCACCCTTTTTTTTTTTTTAATTAATGAAAAACCGTATTTTTTATCACTGCAACGTAACCCGGAATAGGTTGATGAAAACCGTACGAATTACGGGAAAACCGGAGTAGTTGGCAGGTGCCTCACTAATGCCTTGCATCGTCTATATTAGATATAACGGGCGGGTGCGGGCGGATGGCGGGCGGGTGCAGTTCTGATCAAACGTCACATCGGGTGGATGGCGGATAGTTGACGACTTTCTGATGCGGTTGCGGATGAAATATTTGCCTATCCGCGCATCTCTAGCAGGCACTATGACAGACCAAAACAAACAAAGCGTGCATTAACAGATCGATAAAAATTAGTAGCGAGTAGCGAGCTGAATGTAGATAAAAGTAGCGGAGTAAAAGTAGCGGAGTAAAAGTAGCGTTTCTTCTCTATAAATATACTCAAGTAAAAGTAAAAGTATGTTGCATTAAAACTACTCTTAGAAGTACAATTTATCCCAAAAGTTACTCAAGTAGATGTAATGGAGTAAATGTAGCGCGTTACTACCCACCTCTGCGTTTTGTACAACAAATTCATTAAAATAAATTGTTTAATGATTTTTTTTAAGTGCAAATGAACAAATAATGATAATAATATGTTTATGTGGATTTATAAACATAACTACCTCTACGTCTATCTGCATTTGAACACTGTGGGCCATAGAATACATGCACCAATGCTGTGTTACATGAGAAACCACAGATATTAAGATTTGCCAGGAATGCGTTTGTTACGCATAGTGTGTGTTCTGCGTTCGTTACGCATAGTGTGTGTTCTGCGTTCAGGGTGGTGTAGCCCTGAACATACATACTGTAGAGACCGGGGAAAAAAGATTTTATCCAAGGGTACTACTTCCAAAGCAGTTGCGTCTGCTGGTCTTCCAACGAGGGGAAGCTTATTTTGGCCTAAAAATGTGAACATTTATTTATGCATAAATTCTACCCTCCATACGCCCTCCAGCTGTGTCTATTGCTATGTGACCGCCTGTGTGTGCTTTGGGAAGGTGAAGACTCAGAGCAGCACTCGTTGCTCATTGGGGACACTAATTGCAGCGTCTCCAAACACAAGTAGAATTGCTAGTAACATCAAAAAAGATGCTAGGTTTTAAAGGGCAACTGCACTTTGGGGGAGGGGGGGGGCGGATTTTGCCTGTCATTCACAATCATTATGAGAGACAAAAACACACTTCTTTTATAAGAAGTAAAAAAAGGTACAAGGTAAGGTAAAGGTAAAAAAATAAAATGCTTGCAAGATGTGGCTAATGGGAGTCCCCTATGTTGCCTTCAAAGCCTTAACAGCTTCTAAACCAAAGGTGTTAAAGTCGTTTTCACTGAGGGCCACATTGCAGTTATGTTTGGCCCCAGAGGCCACTATTTTTACATATATTTTTAATGCATTTTATTAGTAATTTTTTTTTATTATTAAAATGTAAAAAAAAAATATTGTGAGTTGCAATAATTTCACCTCAAAATATAGTGTATATTACTGTAAATGGAAACACAGTACTGCTGTTTTTATGGTAAAAAAAAAAAAAAGGCAGCTCAGTTGCCAGAATTTTACTGTAAAATATACATTTGTTTTTTTACTGTAAATAAAAGGAGCTGCAGTTTTACAGTAACATTTTTGCACCTGAGCTGCCAGTTTTTTTTTTGTTTGTTTGTTTTTTTACCGCTAATCAACAACTGTAGATTTGTTGGTGTATTACTGTAAATGCCAAAACGGCGCCACAGTTTATTACAGTAAAAAAGTACTTTTTTTTTCATGTAGAGAAAAATGCTGTAAAAACCACAGTAAATTTCACAATTTTACCATGAAATCTATTGCTACTTTTACATTGCACAGTTTGATGGATAACTTGCTTTGAAATCATTATTATTTATTTATGTTTGAAAATGGTTTGAATGTTTGATGATATATTTTTGCATAATTAGACAATATTTAAGTTAACATAATTTGCGATTACATGGAGTACATTTTTTTTCTTCTCCCAAAATAGAAAGAAAGAATACATTTATTAAGAAAAGTTACAGAACTTCATTGATACATATTATTTCCAGGCTTTCTAGGGCCAAATAAAATGAAGTGGCGGGCCACATCTGGCTTGAGTTTGACACCTTTGTTCTAAACCCTCCATCAATGTTTTATATACACACAAAGTATATACAGTATAAAATGTAGTAACCGACACATTCATAACAATATGTAATATGTACAATATTTACCTTGTTTTGGTAATGTTAAGCATTAGCGAAACTTATATCCTGGGTGTTGATGTCAGTGCCCATAGCAACACACTTCTTACTTCTGTCAACAAACCTGTGTGTTTTCTAATCATGGCAGACTTCGTACTAGACCAGACCTGGGCAAATTAAGGCCCGGAGGCCGCATGTGGCCCGTTAAGCTTTTACAATTTGGCCCGCCGGCAATTCCCAATCATTTTTTTAGATCTTTAAGATGGAAACTGTAGCTGCCATTATGATGTGCAGTGATGTTTTCAAATGACCGTAAGTCTTGAACTATACAAAGTATTTAAATGGTTGGAATCTGCACTTTTGCGTGATATACTAGTTACTATGGTAATCTAATTAGTTACTATAGTAATCTAATTAGTTACTATGGCAATCTAATTAGTTGCTATGGTAATCTAAGTCACAGCAGCTCAGACGAGGCACGAAGCAGTGTGGGCGTGATTTGTTTCCACAGAGTGTTTCCAGAGCAGCCAACCTGAAATGCGGGTGTCAGGGACAGACGCGGAAGGAGATTTTTACAACAAAGTTCTAAAGCTTAGTGATGTATCAGATATATCAGATTGTAGGTGGGGGTTTTTTACCCTTAGCTTTCACATTCCGCTGAATTTGTTGCCTTTTTGTTGCGTTTCGCTTGATTGTACAAACGTAAAATATGTCGATCGAGAGGGGATGTGACATTCATATATTGTCAATGTTCAGTGTTTTATCGTGTATAGTTGATATTGTAAGCCCCACATTTTTTATTTTCATGTACATTCTGGGTGTCTCATTCAGTAAAAAAATTTAAAATTCCATTCCGTTTTTTTAGGTGGTCTGTCATGTTTTTAGCATTCAGACATTATTGTGAGGTTTTGAATTAGTGTTCCTAATATCAAATATATACCAGCCCCCAGACACATTTTTTCTCTAAATTTGGCCCCCCTTATATATAATTGCCCAGTCCTGTAATAGACGATGAAGACGACTATTTTTGGACAAATCTGGTTTTCGCAAACATATCTTTTTGAAGCTGAATATACGGGAAATTAACCGCTCATTACAGAAAGCTGAACGAGCACGACGATGGGTGAAACTTTGAACCAGACGAAAGCCGAGAGAGTCAGGATTGGCAGGACTTGATCACGGTGTAAATGTGGAACATGGGGCCAAACTTTGCTGGCACTAATAGAGTGCTTCTGCTGCACTAAGTGGTACATAATGTTATTATTGATAGAAAGGCCTTTGGATCTTGCTCAAAGAAACTGCAGCATAACGTAAGACAAACTGTTTGTGCTTGTGCTAACAAGCCCTGAAATGGTAGAAACATTTTCATCCACCCAACATCAAGTGGAAACATCCCCAGCCAGCTTGACCAAACGAACAACTGTCCATCGATAAGTCAATAACAGATCATATTGATCATGATACATGCAGCACATCTTGCTTAGACTTAGACAAACTTTAATGATCCACAAGGGAAATTGTTCAACACAGTAGCTCAGTTACAATGATGGAAAGTGTAAGGATGTAAAGGACAATGCAGGTATAAATAGACTAAATATAGCGATATAAAATATAACATATATACGAATATATACATAATATGTGTACAGCAGTGACGTGCGGTCACATGGAAAGAAAAAAATGTAAAAAGAAAAAAAAAAATTAAATTGTTATATGTATTCAGTGATTATACTATAAAGTTATTTTCCATTTAACTTCACCAGTTTTAGATTATTTTTATTCAAAATTGCTGAATTTTCACATTTGCCGTTCAAATACTGAGAAGAGACTTGCGGTGATCAGCAGCCAGTTGAGGCACGTCACTGAGTTGAGCCTCACCATGGATTGCGCAATGACTCGGCTAACTGCTGGCCTGCTGTGCAGTGAGACCGTATTGCTATATGAATTATATTATACATTTCCATAGTTTAGTTAGCTGAGGTATGTAATGTACAGTGTATTTTGTCAACAACTGTATGTGTGTAACGTATTTCTTGTGCTGAGCAATCATAAAACTGCTGCGAAGACGCACTGTGTAAGGCTCGCAGTAATCCCGCCTCCTGGTGCCGGTTAATGCACCACCGCCGCAGAATGCACCCCCCGACAGGAGCGCCACACCAACCAAAGCCCACACCCAAACCCTCCACGTGCAAGACCGAATCCACCCAAAAAAAGTCACTTAACAAGAAGCCAAAAAGTAAAAAAACAACAATGCTCGCGCCGGAGGAGCCGTGAATGACTGCAGGGACACAACATTAGGTACACCTGCAGACTGCAGCACGGATTTCATATTTCATTCATTCACAACTTATCCAACACAAACACCACTGTTACCGCACTTATAAGTAAAGATAAAACCATAATAACGTTTTTTTTTATTAAATGTGCTTTTTTGTGTGCAACAGTTTGTATGTGTAAAGTTAAAGTTAAGTTAAAGTACCAATGATTGTCACACACACACTAGGTGTGGTGAAATTTGTCCTCTGCATTTGACCCATCCCCTTGTTCACCCCCTGGGATGTGAGGGGAGCAGTGGGCAGCAGTGGCGCCACGCCCGGGAATAATTTTTGGTGATTTAACCCCCAATTCCAACCCTTGATGCTGAGTGCCAAGCAGGGAAGAATGCTGGTATGAGCTTTTAAACATAACCCGTTAACTGCTGCCAATCAAATGGTGAATAAGATACTCTTTAGGGTTCATATGTTTGTAAATCTGACTGTAATGAAGTCAGTGCCTCACCAGCCATGAACCTCACCGCACGTCACTGGTGTACAGTATTTTATATATACAGATATATTATATTGTGTCTATAACATATATACAATATATAACAATATTGTCCATGATGGCCAGCAGTTTGTCCAGTGTCCTCCTGTCCCTCACTGACACAAATGCCTCCAACTGCGTGCCAATAGTTTGGCCGGCTTTCCGGATCAGTTTATCAATCCGGTTTGAGTCCATTTTGCTGGTGCTGCTCCCCCAACAAACCACTGCAAAGTACAGGGCACTGGCCACAACAAACTGAAAAAATATCTCCAACAGCTTGCTGCACACATTAAAGGACCTAAGCTTCCTCAGGAAAAATAATCTGCTCATGCCCTTGTTAGTACAACTACATTCACTGTCGGGCTAGTTATGTACAAACACAACCTGAAATGTGGGCTAATACTTTACAGATACTGTAATATGATTTTGCATGTTTTTTAGTCAGTACAGATTGGTGTTTTATCAAATTGCAACACAAACTCAAAAACTATTCAGCTGCTAATGCAGAAGCTTACGACTAATGTTGTAGCATGCCGTCGTCAGACGATGTGTTACTACGCTAGATAAATGGTTCCTCAGTGTTCGCTCTTACAATAACAATTTTGATACAGCTTGTTTCTTATGCAGATTACGGAACACAATTTTTGGATGCATTTTTAGAGTGATTTAGAGACAGAATGGTTTGTTCCCATTAGCAGCATTGCTGGCCACCAAGAACAAGCCAACTATTACAACTTAGAAAGCAAAAAAACAAAAAACATGTGTTCTTGTCTCTCATAGGGTTTGTAAACGAAAGGGAAAATTCCAAAAAAAAGTGCAGTTGACATGAAAAAAAGTCAAAGAAGTTTGGAAAAGTCTCCAGATCAACTCGGAACAACAGAATGAAACCTAAAAAAGTGCTCCAGTGGTGGTTTTATATTTCAAGATTGCTTATTTTTTTCATTTTGCTTATTTTCTCATTTTGCTTTCAATCAAAAAGGAATTCTGCCGCAGACAGATCGTTCAATCAGCCAAGCATCCAGGCCAACAAGGATGATCAAAACAAACAGTATTGTGGTACTAAAAAGTATCGATCTCATCACTGTAGTATTGACCATATGCTGATACTATATTGATATCATTACTATCATTATTTGTTTTGATCTGCCTACTACTGTATACACAAGAGCTCTAGATTAGGGGTTAGTTTTTGTATCTTCCAGTGATGTGTAGTGTGGCATGTTTGGCTGTTTCTTGTCCCCTAGTCCTCCAGTGATAATGCTACATATAAGAGACACTATTTGCTGCCATGGAGACAAGAATTAGTGATTTTGAAGCTGCACTGTGGTGGGCATTATTTGCTAGCAAGGTTTGCTTGCTGCTATAAAATTTGCCAAAATATGTCAACATACATTTAAAAGCTCTATTGTTGGCCACATGTATATCATTTATATCGTATATTGTCTATCGCGCATTGATTATGGAAGAAAACAAAACAATTTATATTGTAGCAAGTTTATCCTAAAAATAATAAACCAACAATTGACCCCTAAAGTCTGTGGAGCCGTTTCCACTCCAGTCAAAGTGTCAGTTTCCAGCTGCAAATAAGCGAGGCTTCTATTTTTAACAAATGTCGCAGCAAAGCGACAGCAATTTTGCACAAAGGGAAAGAAAAAAAAAATCTTGGAAAAAAAAGACAAATCCAAGCAAGTCCGCCCTGTTCTCCCTCTGCTGTATAGTGTTGAATTCATCCCACATACTGTAGGGTTGTCTCGATACAAATATGTTGGTACCGGTACCAAAACGTATTTCGATACTTTTCCAGTGTTTATATATATATATATATATATATATATATATATATATATATATATATATATATATATATATATATATATATACAAATAAAAGAAATACTTGAATTTCAGTGTTCATTTACTTACATATATACACACACATAACACTCATCTACTCATTGTTGAGTTGAGGGCTGAATCGTCCATCCTTGTTCTATTCTCTGTCACTATTTTTCTAACCATGCTGAACACCCTCTCTGTTGATGCATTGCTGTGTGGCACGCACAAAAGTGCTTTCATCAAATGCGCTAGAGTCTGGAATCTTCCATCTCTCCCTAGCATGGCCCAAAACCGGTCAATCTTTTCTTCCTGAGGAAGATCTTCACTGCCAAGCACTTGGTAGTCCACTACTTCTTCCCGGAGGCTATCCAGGTCCAATCGCAGCTGCGGCTTGGAACTTACAAGCGCATTTCTTCATCTTACTCGTCGTCGGCGTCGCCATGGCTGTATCTTCCTCGTTCTTCTGCTTCGTCTCCTTGTTGTGAGCGCAGTTGTGCACTGCACTCTCTAAAAGCCCTAGATGTTGTTGTCACATATGCATGTACAGTAGATGGCAGTATTGTCCTATTTAAGAGTGTCACAACATTGCTGTTTACGGCAGACGAACTGCTTTACGGTAGACGAAAACATGACTGCTGTTGTTGTGTGTTGTTGCCGCGCTGGGAGGACGTTAATGAAACTGCCTAACAATAAACCCACATAAGAAACCAAGAACTCGCCCTCGATCATTCTACAGTTATAACGTCATTGGGCAGGCACGCTGTTTATATTGTGGGAAAGCGGACGTGAAAACAGGTCAGGTCCGCATGGAGCTGGAGGGGGCGTGGCCTCCAGCTGTGCCTGAATTTCGGGAGTTTTTCGGGAGAAAATTTGTCCTGGGAGGTTTTCGGGAGAGGCACTGAATTTCGGGAGTCTCCCGGAAAATCCGGGAGGGTTGGCAAGTATGGGAAAATCAGATGCTAATTTGACATAGTAAGTGATGGTTTTCTGAGTGTATCTTCTCAGAAATGGTAATTCCAGAAAACTAATCCATTGGTAACAAATAGCTCCAAAGCTGTCATGAAATATCAATAAACATATGCATTAACACTATATTAAATAAGACAATCATCCAGGTGCTGTTCCTTCTTTTCTTTTGAACCAGCAATTTTACATGCATGGTTAGGTGATTATTTTCATGATGGTGAGTCATACGTTGCTGATGCTGCTGTACACTATTGACAACAGTACAACAGTGATGAATCATCTTCTAGGACTCGCTTTGACCTGGAAGAGTTCAGTCGTATCGCATGGAGGGGGGAAACATGTGCTTACCATGAAGACAAAATACGTCTCTTTCCCGTGTACATTTTGTTAAATATAAAAATAAATACAGGGATGCATTTTGGTGGTAGAATCCAGATTAGTAATACCATTCCTTTATTTTGAAGCACACTGAACATGAGGTCATTGTGTGCACATATTCATTTTGTGTAACAGTAGTGTTATGGCTGTTGTTTTACACTGCTTTGCAACAATGATGAAATTGACAACACATGACGTAAACCACAGGTGTCAAATTCAAAGCCCGGGGGACAGATATGGCCCGCTCCATCAATTTGTGTGGCCCCCGAAAGGGTGGAAATAATATGTGTTAATAAAGTGCCTTATCTTTTCTTAATAAATGTATTACAAAAATAAATGTACTGTGCGCAATTGCATATATTTACACTTTAATCATCTCTAATAATAAAACAAAATATTATATTATACATTTCAAAACTATGTTTTTGTTTGAATAAATATAAATACTTAAATATGTGCTGGACTTATCATTTCAATCCTACAAATTGTTCAAGCAAAAATTTTACAGTAAAACCCTTTTTTGTTACGTTATTCAGTGTAGAGTAGTAATACACTATAAACAACAACTGTAGATTTTACAGTATAAAAAACTAGCATGAATATTTCCGTAAAAAAATAGTAGTACCGTTTTTCCATTCCATTTAATTTAATTCCATTTATTTAATTTATATGCTGTAAAAAATGGAAATATTACGGCAATATTGTGGTGACTGAGCTGCCAGTTTTTAACAGTACCATCTAAAGATTTTGTTTTGTACAGCGTACATAAAAAAGACATAATCAAATACATAGACAATTATACACATGTTTTATATATACACATTTATATTCATTCAGTATATTATTCACTGTTAAAAACGGCCCTCTGGGGGCAAACATAACTGCGATGTGGCCCTCAATGAAAATGAGTTTGACACGCCTGACGTAAACGGACTGATCCTTCATGGAATGATTTGTATGTCCATGTTGATTTAAGCGGGCATTTTTCTCCAGTACCCAATGACTTGGCCAATACACACTGACAGTCAACATGCATAGGTGTCAGTTAAATGAATAGTTTTAACACTGATTTACTTGCTTTGTTCATACACACTGGTTTAAGTTTCTATGTGAAGGCGCTTGTGTACGCTAGCCCCAATGCTACTGAGTATGCGCAGGTATGCGCATCACCTCTAAAGGGTTCCTCAAACAAAATAACCATAGCAATTAAGGTAAAAAACTTTGACATATTGCGTGTTGGTTTTTTTTGTTTGTCTGTTTTTTATACAAGTTTTTATTTATTTTATTTCTGCTTGTATTTATTTTATTTGTGTTTTATTGTTGTATGTTTTTCTTCTGTGATATGGATCCCCCTGGGTCTGAAATAAAATGACTATTATTTTATTTGTATTTTTTTAACATCATATTATTGACTAGGAAACAAACCAAAACAAAAACGGTATTCTCCTTGATTAAACTTAATTATTTGTCTATTTGGTATGGTGACAGAATGAATGTGAGCAATAAGTCATTTGACAAGCTCATATATGAATAATAATAATAAAAACTACAAAAACACTTGTTGCAGGACCTATTTCGGACATTTTCTGAAAATGTCGGATTACGCAACTTGTTGCCTTTTTTGATGATGTAGCACATTTTTTCAAAACACCGACTCACTTTTCCCGCTCTGAACTCTCTTAAAATTAATTTAAAAAAATGAAAATAAAATCCGTACCTCACGTCTTTGCGTCGTAGACCATACATGCTTTAAATCATTCTTGACTGGCCATGATTTTATGGCCATCAACATCCAATAATATGTATCAAAAAGGTTGCCTTTAAAAATAAAATAAAGATCAGTTTTGACTGGCATTATCAGAGAAGTATTAATTTAACAATATTGTGCGTACATAGTACATTTAATAATATTAAGGTACATTGTTTCTTACAGCAGTTGTTTTTGGTGGGGATGTTATTACTTAGTTGTTGGATTTGCAGAACTGGTCATGACAAATTTCCAAAAAGTATGTAAAGTTCAGATGTTGTTCAGAAGAAGCTTGTGTTTTGTATTTCAACGTCACAAAGAACGGAGGGCACCGCACTGCTTCTCTCTGAGAAGAGCAATACTTGTTTTTTTTTAATTAGAAATGCTATGAGTAGCATTTTATAAGAGGGTATCTGGCAGAGGTGTGGACTCGAGTCACATGACTTGGACTCGAGTCAGACTCGAGTCATGAATTTGATGACTTTAGACTCGACTTGACAAAATGTAAAAAGACTTGCAACTCGACTTAGACTTTAACATCAATGACTTGTGACTTCACTTGGACTTGAGCCTTTTGAATTGACATGACTTGACATGACTTGCTACTTTCCCCAAAACCCAAAGATGAAAAAGTTATTCGGGAGCGCTCCGTATTTTTCATTGTGTACTTGTCTATCAGCGTTGCGTGTGTCAGCTGGTGTGGTCTCAGTACAACAGCCAATCAAATTAGATCTACTTTGTTTTCATCACACAGCATTCATCCAATCAAATTGCAGGACAACCAACGAAGAAGACATGTCCAAACCACACGCCAGTGAACAAAAAATTATACCTAAAATAATTTTGTTTGGGAATAAAAATTACGAGGTGGTCAACACAAAACGGTTTGCAGTATGCAACACATGCGGTTCGAAAATTACTGATGGAGAGGCAACAACTTCCAACTTCGTCCGGCATTTGAAGTTGCACAAAGAACGGTAAGTTTTGAATGTAAGATAACGTTTATTGGCTAAGTAACGTGACTTTTATTTGCTGTGTAGTTAAATCAGTGAGGCTGTAAACTCACTGCTAACGTTATAACATTATTGCAAACACGGGAATCTGTTGCAGTTCACTACCTTATTCATACTTTTTGTTCAGTGATTTTCTTTAAGCAGGGTTACGTTAGTCAATATATCACACGTAACGTTAGACGGCGGTCAGCACCACCGCGTATTTTAACCACCTAAAAAAAGACAAAAATAGTCAAATAAAGGTCAGTTAAAATGTATACTATATTATGAATATGTGTACCGTTTTAGCTAGCTTTCTGACATACTGTTGGTTGTTTACCTCAGTGGTCCCCAACCACCGGGCCGCGGCCCGGTTCTGGTCCGTGGATCGATTGGTATCGGGCCGCACAAGAAATAATTTTTTTTTATTTTCTTTTTTTAATTAAATCAACATAAAAAACACAAGATACACTTACAAGTAGTGCACCAACCCAAAATAACTCTCTCCCCCCTTTTGTTCTGGGCATTGAACATGAAGACTCTTCCTTCACTGTTCCGAGTGGCCATGAGAGTCTTGGCAGTGCCTGCCTCCAGTGCTCCAGTGGAGCGAGTTTTCAGCCATGGTGGCATCATACTACGCCCCCATCGTGCACAAATGACTGACAGACTCTTGGCTAATTTGGTCTTTTGCAAATGCAATGCAGCATAGGGCCCTGACATATAAAAAGTACAACTTTTTTGTTATGTTCACGTATATGTCATGTTTTTTCAATGTTAACACTTTTGTACAAATAAGTACATTTGCACTTTATTTTTCAATGTGTTTGTTCTGTAAAGGAATGAGTTAATGTTTAAAATGTTAATAGTGCTATTATAAAGTGCAATGTCAGCACAATTTTCTTTCCTGCAATTTAAAATGCACTTGTTTTAATAAATAAATAAATACAGCGTTTGAAAAGCATACACAATCTGTGTTAATATATTAGTCTGTGGTTAAAAGGACTTGAAAGGACTCGAAACTCAAAATGCAGGACTTAGGACTTGACTTGAGACTTTCCAGTCTTGACTTTGGACTTGACTCGGGGCTTGCCTGTTTTGACTCGGGACTTGACTCGGACTTGAGGGCAAAGACTTGAGACTTACTTGTGACTTGCAAAACAATGACTTGGTCCCACCTCTGGTATCTGGTGGGGTTTGATTACTCGCTAAGTTGGCAACACCAATCCCTCTTGCTCTGTCTTCTTATTCTCTTATATGTGTTGTGAGCACCAGTAAACCATTAGCACCAAATCTATCTGTGATGGTAGGAATTCATTTGTGGTGGGATGCCACTAATAAATGAATTTAAACACCATCAAATTACATTTATTATTACAATTTTGATTGCATTATTGGCATTAAACTAGCTATTTTTTTTAAAGTTACAGCTCTCATGAGTCAATGCAAGCCACTCCAACTAAAGATTTCTTATTTAGAAGGGTCCTTTCCCTATCAAGTATAATGGGGGCTTGCAATACTGTTTCAAGATCATTGAAGGATTTTTTTAATTTTGTCTTATTTGGATATAAGTAAAAACACAGGACAATGATTTGAGGCAAACACATATATTTGTGAAGAATTTAGCAACATAGATGAAAGGATTTGAGATGTGAAGACAGAAAGCAACGTGCAGATGAGATGGTTCCTTTATTAGATACGGCAACAAAAACACAACTTTTAATGCAGGAACCGTGGAAAACACTCTGGCATGTATCAAAACAACAAACAGTAGATGCATAGAGTATCACAGCACAAGCCAAAGTTGCAGGAAATAATTGCAATGAGCCCAGATGAACAAGGCTTGAAGAAACACTTTCATTGACAACCAGGAACATGTTTGTCATTATTGTGTGGGAGCCAGCCCTCAGTGGTAGAACAGGAAACACACAAGAAGTGGAAACTTGAAATAAGCAGGCTGGAAATGAAATAACACCAAAAAACAGGAACACAATAAACCTCAGACTAGGGTTGTCTGGTACCGGTACCAAAATATTGGTACCAGTACCAAAATGTATTTAGATACTTTTCGATACTTTTCTAAATAAAGGGCACCACACAAATGTCATTATTGGCTTTATTTTAACAAAAAATATACAGTACATTAAACATTTGTTTCTTATTGCAATTGAAGAACAATTTTGTCCTTAAATAAAATAGTGAACATACTAGACAACTTGTCTTTTAGTAGTGAGTAAACAAACAAAGACTCCTAATTTGTGTGCTGACGTATGCAGTAAAATATTGTGTCATTTATCTACCTATTATTTTGTCAAAATTATGAAGGACAAACTATAAATATTGATTAATAATCCACTTGTTCATTTACTGTTAATATCTGCTTATTTTCCGTTTCAACATGTTCTATCTACACTTCTGTTAAAATGTAATAATCAGTTATTCTTCTCTTCTTTGATACTTTACATTAGTTTTAGATGATACCACAAATTTAGGTATTGATCCAACTAGCTAACTAGCTAGCCATGTTTTAAACTAGCTAGCCATGTTTTAAACCTCTTCATGAGGGCGTTTCAGTGTTATAGCTTCATCTTTATCGTTAGTTTTTAAGCCAAAATGCGCCCAGTCTCCCTTTTCTGTCTACACACTGTGTCTGCTTGTAAGTACTCTGTGATTGTGCGCTGTCGAACATGCTCCTCTTGTCAGGCTTGTCCCTGACAGTTTGACTGTGTTTTAGTTTTTTCTCTGTGTTTGTCTTAGTTTCCTGTCAGCGCTTTTATTTTGTCTTCATTTCCTGAGTGTCTCCCTGAGTGCTGCTTCCCCTCAGCTGTGGCTGATTGGCACCTGGCCACACCTGGTGTCAATCAGCCAGCTACTACTACTAGGGACGGCGTGGCGCAGTGGTAGAGTGGCCGTGCACAACCCGAGGGTCCCTGGTTCAATCCCCACCTAGTACCAACCTCGTCATGTCCGTTGTGTCCTGAGCAAGACACTTCAACCTTGCTCCTGATGGGTGCTGGTTAGCGCCTTGCATGGCAGCTCCCTCCATCAGTGTGTGAATGTGTGTGTGAATGGGTAAATGTGGAAGTAGTGTCAAAGCGCTTTGAGTACCTTGAAGGTAGAAAAGCGCTATACAAGTACAACCCATTTATCATTATTTATTACTATTTAAACCTGCCTTCTCCTCCAGTCATTGCTGGATCATTGTCATCACTACCTGTCGTTGCTAGCTATGGAGAGGCTTAACAAAGCTTTGGACTTAATGGCTAATTTGAAGAAAAGTTCGGCCGCTTTTCAAGCCCTCTACCACCCACCCCTGTCGTCTGTGGGCCTATCTGGGGACGTCTGGGATCCGTCCCTTGGGGGGGGGGGCTATGAGTAGCAGTGCAGCTGGGGAGGCACAGCTACTTCTCGCCCCAGTGGGTCTGCAAGATACGGCGCCATCTCCGAGGGGTCTGCAACAGACGGCGCCATCTCCGGTGGGTCTGCAACCTACGACGCCACCATGCACTCCGGTGGGCCGGCAGACGCCACCATGCACTCCGGTGGGCCGGCAGACGCCACCATGCACTCCGGTGGGTCTACAACCTACGGCGGGCCAGCAGCAGAGGGCGCCGCCATCCTCGTCTCCGGTGGGCCAGCAGCAGAGGGCGCCGCCATCCTCGTCTCCGGTGGGCCAGCAGCACAGGGCGCCCCCATCCTCGTCTCCGGTGGGCCAGCAGCAGAGGGCGCCGCCATCCTCGTCTCCGGTGGGCCAGCAGCAGAGGGCGCCGCCATCCTCGTCTCCGGTGGGCCAGCAGCAGAGGGCGCCACCATCCTCGTCCCCGGTGGGCCAGCAGAGGGCGCCACCACCCTCGTCCCCGGTGGGCCAGCAGAGGGCGACACCATCGTCTCCGGTGGGTTCTCCCACGCCGGCGGACGAGCCGCCTCGCCAATTGCGGCGGCGTTCAACTCGTCGTCGCCACCTGACTCTTCCCCGCTGGTTGCGGGGACACTTGGCCTGGTGGCCCACCTCCTTGTCCTCCCTCCACCCTCCCGTGACTTTGGACTTTTTTTGGGGGGGTGGGGGGGTTCTAGAACGTCTGGTATCCGTTATAGGAAGGGGGGCTACTTTCAGGCTTGTCCCTGACAGTTTGACTGTGTTTTAGTTTTTTCTCTGTGTTTGTCTTAGTTTCCTGTCAGCGCTTTTATTTTGTCTTCATTTCCTGAGTGTCTCCCTGAGTGCTGCTTCCCCTCAGCTGTGGCTGATTGGCACCTGGCCACACCTGGTGTCAATCAGCCAGCTACTATTTAAACCTGCCTTCTCCTCCAGTCATTGCTGGATCATTGTCATCACTACCTGTCGTTGCTAGCTATGTGCTTTAAGCTATTACCTTGATCCTGACTCCTGTTCCTGCTTCCTGGTTTCTGGTTCGTGTTTTCCTTTTCTTATTTTTGAACATTAAAACCATGTTTCCTTGTACCAAGCCTGCTGCCATCTCTGCATCTTGGGGTTCGTCAACAACACACCTTGACACCTCTGGTCGTAAAAACCAGCAATGTTATAAGGTGACGACAACGCCGCCATGTCTGTAAAAAAAAAAGTATAGTATCGTTTTTGATTCATTAGTAATAATAATAATAATAATAATAATAACTGGGATTTATATAGCGCTTTTCTAAGTACCCAAAGTCGCTTTACATGTAGAACCCATCAATCATTCACACCTGGTGGTGGCAAGCTACTTTCATAGCCACAGCTGCCCTGGGGTAGACTGATGGAAGCGTGGCTGCAATTTGCGCCAACGGCCCCTCCGACCACCACCTATCATTCATCATACAATTCACCGGTGTGAGTGGCACCGGGGGAAAAGGGTGAAGTGTCCCGCCCAAGGACACAACGGCAGCGATTTTTGGATGGTAAGAGGCGGGGAGCGAACCTGCAACCCTCAGGTTTCTGGCACGGTTGCTCTACCCACTACGCCATGCCCCCCCCCTATTAGTACCGCAATACTATTCTAGTATCTACCTGAGACCAATCATAATAATACACTGCAATTTTTTTGCCACTTGCCAAGATTTAACATTTTATTTCTGGAAATGTCCATAGTTTTAAGAGCTATTTACTTATGTTTAGTCACTGACTAATCTTATACCATAAATAAATATATTTGTCAATTCAGATTCAAAAATGTTACAATTGAGCATGTAAGTATTCAAAAAAGATATTTTGGTTTTCTCCCACGCAGAAAATATTGTTTTAAAATTCTGCAACATCTCGAGGACGCTTAATTTGAAAATTGCAAGTTTAATAACAAGTGCCCTGCCGAGGGCAGGGCACTTGGCGGTCCGATCCTCGGCTACATAAGCTGGCTCTTGGGACGTGGAACGTCACTTCGCTGGGGGGGAAGGAGCCTGAGCTAGTGCGTGAGGTGGAGAAGTTCCGGCTAGATATAGTCGGACTCACTTCGACGCACAGCAAGGGCTCTGGAACCACTTCTCTTGAGAGGGGCTGGACTCTCTTCCACTCTGGCGTTGCCGGCAGTGAGAGGCGACGAGCTGGGGTGGCAATTCTTGTTGCCCCTCGGCTCAAAGCCTGCACGTTGGAGTTCAACCCAGTGGACGAGAGGGTAGCTTCCCTCCGCCTTCGGGTGGGGGGACGGGTCCTGACTGTTGTTTCCGTTTACGCGCCAAACAGCAGCTCAGAGTACCCACCCTTTTTGGATTCACTCGAGGGAGTACTGGAGAGTGCTCCCCCGGGTGATTCCCTCGTTCTACTGGGGGACTTCAACGCTCATGTTGGCAACGACAGTGAAACCTGGAGAGACGTGATTGGGAAGAATGGCCGCCCGGATCTGAACCCGAGTGGTGTTCTGTTATTGGACTTTTGTGCTCGTCACAGATTGTCGATAACAAACACCATGTTCAAACATAAGGGTGTCCATATGTGCACTTGGCACCAGGACACCCTAGGCCGCAGTTCCATGATCGACTTTGTAGTTGTGTCATCGGATTTGCGGCCTCATGTTTTGGACACTCGGGTGAAGACAGGGGCGGAGCTTTCTACCGATCACCACCTGGTGGTGAGTTGGCTGCGATGGTGGGGGAGGATGCCGGACAGACCTGGCAGGCCCAAACGCATTGTGAGGGTTTGCTGGGAACGCCTGGCAGAGTCTCCTGTCAGAGAGAGTTTCAATTCCCACCTCCAGAAGAACTTTGAACATGTCACGAGGGAGGTGCTGGACATTGAGTCCGAGTGGACGATGTTCCGTACCTCTGTTGTCGAGGCGGCCGATTGAAGCTGTGGCCGCAAGGTAGTTGGTGCCTGTCGTGGCGGTAATACTAGAACCCGTTGGTGGACGCCGGCGGTGAGGGATGCCGTCAGGCTGAAGAAGGAGTCCTATCGGGTTCTTTTGGCTCATGGGACTCCTGAGGCAGCAGACAGGTACCGACAGGCCAAGCGGTGTGCGGCTTCAGCGGTCGCGGAGGCAAAAACTCGGACATGGGAGGAGTTCGGGGAGGCCATGGAAAAAGACTTCCGGACGGCTTCGAAGCAATTCTGGACCACCATCCGCCGCCTCAGGAAGGGGAAGCAGTGCAGTGTCAACACCGTGTATGGTGGGGATGGTGCTCTGCTAACCTCGACTGCGGATGTTGTGGATCGGTGGAGGGAATACTTCGAAGACCTCCTCAATCCTACCAGCACGTCTTCCTATGAGGAAGCAGGGCCTGGGGAATCTGTGGTGGGCTCTCCTATTTCTGGGGCTGAGGTTGCCGAGGTAGTTAAAAAGCTCCTCGGTGGCAAGGCCCCGGGGGTGGATGAGATCCGCCCGGAGTTCCTTAAGGCTCTGGATGTTGTGGGGCTGTCTTGGTTGACAAGACTCTGCAACATCGCGTGGACATCGGGGGTGGTACCTCTGGATTGGCAGACCGGGGTGGTGGTTCCTCTCTTTAAGAAGGGGAACCGGAGGGTGTGTTCCAATTATCGTGGGATCACACTCCTCAGCCTTCCCGGTAAGGTCTATTCAGGTGTACTGGAGAGGAGGCTACGCCGGATAGTCGAACCTCGGATTCAGGAGGAACAGTGTGGTTTTCGTCCTGGTCGTGGAACTGTGGACCAGCTCTATACTCTCGGCAGGGTCCTTGAGGGTGCATGGGAGTTTGCCCAACCAGTCTACATGTGCTTTGTGGACTTGGAGAAGGCATTCGACCGTGTACCCCTTGGAAGTCCTGTGGGGAGTGCTCAGAGAGTATGGGGTAACGGACTGTCTTATTGTGGCAGTTCGCTCCCTGTATAATCAGTGTCAGAGCTTGGTCCGCATTGCTGGCAGTAAGTCGGACACGTTTCCAGTGAGGGTTGGACTCCGCCAAGGCTGCCCTTTATCACCGATTCTGTTCATAACCTTTATGGACAGAATTTCTAGGCGCAGTCAGGGCGTTGAGGGGATCTGGTTTGGTGGCTGCAGGATTAGGTCACTGCTATTTGCAGATGATGTGGTCCTGATGGCTTCCTCCGGCCAAGATCTTCAGCTCTCACTGGATCGGTTTGCAGCCGAGTGTGAAGCGACTGGGATGGGAATCAGCACCTCCAAGTCCGAGTCCATGGTTCTCTCCCGGAAAAGGGTGGAGTGCCATCTCCGGGTTGGGGAGGAGATCTTGCCCCAAGTGGAGGAGTTCAAGTACCTCGGAGTCTTGTTCACGAGTGGGGGAAGAGTGGATCGTGAGATTGACAGGCGGATAGGTGCGGCGTCTTCAGTAATGCGGACGCTGTATCGATCCGTTGTGGTGAAGAAGGAGCTGAGCCGGAAGGCAAAGCTCTCGATTTACCGGTCGATCTACGTTCCCATCCTCACCTATGGTCATGAGCTTTGGGTCATGACCGAAAGGACAAGACCACGGGTACAAGCGGCCGAAATGAGTTTCCTCCGCCGAGTGGCGGGGCTCTCCCTTAGAGATAGGGTGAGAAGCTCTGTCATTCGGGGGGAGCTCAAAGTAAAGCCGCTGCTCCTCCACATCGAGAGGAGCCAGATGAGGTGGTTCGGGCATCTGGTCAGGATGCCACCCGAACGCCTCCCTAGGAAGGTGTTTCGGGCACGTCCGACCGGTAGGAGGCCACGGGGAAGACCCAGGACACGCTGGGAAGACTATCTCTCCCGGCTGGCCTGGGAACGCCTCGGGATCCCCCGGGAGGAGCTGGACGAAGTGGCTGGGGAGAGGGAAGTCTGGGCTTCCCTGCTTAAGCTGCTGCCCCCGCGACCCGACCTCGGATAAGCGGAAGAAGATGGATGGATGGATGGATGGAAGTTTAATAATGCTTGTTTTCAGAATACTAAATCTATTTCTATCTTAAAAGTACTGCTAATTTCTAGATATACAAATCTTAATTTCGTGTGCCTTATCAAGTAAAATTATCTGTCCATGCAGCTAATTAATTTCACTTGGGTTTTTTCCTAAAATCTTGTCTTTTTATCTAATGTTTTGACAGCTCTTTTTTGCAGTGTAATCCATCCATTTTCTACCTCTTGTCAGTATTTCTTTTTTTCATTTCATTCATTTTTCATTTATTTATTTATTTCAGGCAATGACATAAAAAAAAAAAGTACAAAGTTGACAACACATAATAATATAAATTAATATAGTGCAAAAGGTAATGTATACTATGTAATGCATGATTGTCTAGTTTTGCATGAAAGGGAGTGGGAAGAAGATCATTTATTTAATCCCACCCCCAGTTCTCCATTCAGTGATTATTCACATGAGTTTCACTCTTACTTTGTTTAAGGATTACAATACAAATGTTGTATCATAGTGGCATTACCACAGGTAACAATAATTATTACACTGTAACAATCATTTGTATCAACAATGTCAGAAGAATGAATATATCAACCATGATAATAGACAAAATACCAACAATGGTAATAGACAACATAGCAATAATGGTAATAGACAACATAGAAATAATGGTAAGGAAACATTGAGCAAATGTTAGCACTTTGAGACAGAGTACAACAGCAGGTCAAATTAAAGACCCTCATCTCTATATTTGAACCAGACCCGATGTTTGTATAATAGTTTAAATCGATTAATGGTTTGGCATTGCTTGTGTTGTAAGTCCAGTTTGTTCCATAGTTTTACTCAGCATACAGACACACAAAAACGTTTACGAGTGGTTTGAGCTCTCGGCAATGAGAAATATCTAAACCCTCTCAAGTTATGAGCCTGCACTCGTCTTATAAAAAAACGTTGTAGATTAGGCGGCAATAATTTGTTAAATGCTTTATATAAGATTATTAGTGTATTATATTTAACAAGGTCATCAAATTTGAGCAACTTTGATTGCATAAACAGATTATGAGTATGTTCTAAATAACCAACGTTGTGAATGATCCGCACTGCTCTTTTCTGTAATATGATCAGAGGATGAATTGTTTTGTGGTAAGTATTCCCCCATACTTCAACACAGTATGTAAGGTATGGGAGTACCAAAGTGCAGTATAGAGTACGGAGTGCATTTTCATTGAGGTATAGTTTTGCTTTGTTTATAATTGAGAGGCTTTTGGAGATTTTTCTTTTAATGTGTCTGACATGAGGTTTCCATGATAGTTTACTATCAAATATTACTCCCAAAAATGTATTCTCATTTACGATTTCAATTTGGGTACCATCAATACTTATTTCCTGTTCAGATGTTATGTTGCGATTTCCAAACATCACTATCTTAGTTTTATTTATATTCAAGGATAATTTGTGTCCATCCATTTTTTTACTATGTTTAGTTCTGTGTTCACTGTATTTATGAGCTCATTATAGTCATCACTACTGTAGAATATATTTGTGTTGTCTGCAAATAGTATAAATTTCAGTACTTTGGATGTATTAAACAAATCATTAATATATACATTAAACAATTTTGGCCCCAACACGGACCCTTGGGGGACACCACAAGCAATGCCAAGAGTATCACATAAAAATGTACCCATTTTTACAAACTGTTCCCTCCCTGTTAAATAACTTTTTAACCAGTCACCAGCCAGCCCCCTAATTCCATATCTTCCCATTTTATCGAGTAGAATTGAATGATTACTAATCTAAAGGCTTTCTTTAGATCAATAAAGGTATCAACTGCATATCTTTTATGCTCCAGCGCATTAGTAATTTCTTCAATAGCTTCAGTTATCGCCATTGAGGTTGTTCGTTTGGACCTAAAGCCATACTGACCGTCATTGATTATATGATGCTTCTCAAGAAAAGATTCAAGTCGAGAGTTAAATAGTTTCTCTAAGATTGTTGAGAACTGAGGCAAAAGAGAGATTGGTCTGTAATTGGTGAAAGCGTGTTTGCTGTCACTTTTGAAGAGCGGAGTTACCTTACCCATTTTCATTTGACTTGGAAAGCGGCCAGTCTGGAGTGATAGGTTACATATATAAGTTAAGGGTTTTTTACAATATTCAGTATAACCTTTTGAACCAATATCATGTTGATACCATGGCAGTCAGTAGAGCGCTTACTGTTACACTTCCGCACAATGTTTGTCACTTACTGCTCATTTGTAGCTGAGAGGAAGAATGACAAAGAATTCTGTTCAATAGTTGATTTTGTAACTCCATTGTCTGGGATCTCAACGGCCAACTTATCACGCTGGAAAAACTCTCAATCTCACCAAGTATATACAAAACCCAAAACCAGTGAAGTTGGCAAGTTGTGTAAATCGTAAATAAAAACAGAATGCAATAATTTGCAAATCCTTTTTTAACTTATATTCAATTGAATAGACTGCAACAACAAGATATTTAATTTTCGAACTGAGGAACTTCATTTTTTTTTGCAAATAATCATTAACTTAGAATGTAATGGCAGCAACACATTGCAAAAAAAGTTGGCACAGGGGCATTTTTACCACTGTGTTACATGGCCTTTCCTTTTAACAACACTCAGTAAACGTTTGGGAACTGTAGAGACCAAGTTTTGAAGCTTTTCAGGTGGAATTATTTCCCATTCTTGCTTGATGTACAGCTTAAATTGTTCAACAGTCCGGGATCTACGTTGTGGTATTTTTGGCTTCATAATGCGCCACACATTTTCAATGGAAGACAGGTCTGGACTACAGGCAGGCCAGTCTAGTACCCGCACTCTTTTACTATGAAGCCACGCTGTTGTAACAGGTGGCTTGGCATTGTCTTGCTGAAATAAGCAGGGGCGTCCATGATAACGTTGCTTGGATGGCAACATATGTTGTTCCAAAACCTGTGTGTACCTTTCAGTATTAATGGTACCTTCACAAATGTGTAAGTTACCCATGCCTTGGGTACTAATACACCCCCATACCATCACACATGCTGGCTTTTGAACTTTGCGCCTTTAACAATCCGGATGGTTATTTTCCTCTTTATTCCGGAGGATACAATGTCAACCATTTCCAAAAACAATTTGAAATGTGGACTCGTCAGACCAAAAACACTTTTCCACTTTGCATTAGTCCATCTTGGATGAGTTCGGGCCTGGAGTTTCTGGGTGTTGTTGATGAATGGCTTTCTCTTTGCATAGTAGAGATGTAACTTGCACTTACAGATGTAGCGACCAACTGTAGTTACTGACAGTGGTTTTCTGAAGTGTTCTTGAGCCCATGTGGTGATATCCTTTACACACTGATGTCGCTTTTTGATGCAGTACCGCCTGAGGGATCAAAGGTCTGTAATATCATGGCTTACGTGCAGTGATTTCTCCAGATTCTCTGAACCTTTTGATGATATTACGGACTGTAGATAGTGAAATTCCTAAATTCCTTGCAATAGCTCATTGAGAAATGTTGTTCTTAAACTGTTCGACAATTTGCTCACAAAGTGGTGACCCTCGCCCCATCCTTGTTTGTGAATGACTGAGCATTTCATGGAAGCTGCTTTTATACCCAATCATGGCACCCACCTGTTCCCAATTTGCCCGTTCACCTATGGGATGTTCCAAATAAGTGTTTGATGAGCATTCCTCAACTTTCTCAGTCTTTTTTGCCACTTGTGCCAGCTTTTTTTGAAACAAGTTACGAACATCAAATTACAAATGAGCTAATATTTGCAAAAAATAGTAATGTTTTTCAGTTCGAACGTTAAGTATCTTGTCTTTGCAGTCTATTCAATTGAATATAGGTTGAAAAGGATTTGCAAATCATTGTATTCTGTTTTTATTTACAATTTACACAACTTGCCAACTTCACTGGTTTTGGGTTTTGTATTTGTAATTTCTAGTTAAATTATCTAAACAAACTTAATACAAGACACAATCTCCTGAATAGTATTTTTTTAGTGAGACATACAAACTTGTTTTCAGGCAATAAATCTTCTGAGGATAAAAATACTACTTTGGAGCATCGCAAGTTTGTTATAAGACACAAAACTTCACAATACTACTAAACATAGCTAATAAGTTTTCATTTAAGTTCAAGATCACTTTTAGGTTTGTAAAGCCTAAATACAATGTTTTATTTCAAAAAATCTTACCAAGACAATTTTGACGTGTTCCATTGGCAGATTTTTTTGCTCATTACAAGCAAAAATTATTTGTATTGGGCATTTTTCCAGTGCAATAATGTAACACCATGTACAACAAAACAAAATACAGATATTTGTGAGACAAAACAAAAACAGATCTGAACAATTGCAGTTCGATAATGATACGATCCATAGTATAGATTATTAACTCGGCATCCATTGCACCGGTCGCCTGGGGATTTCTCATTACGCCCAATGGGTTGAGTTTTTTCTTAACCTGATGTGATGTCATTGTGGCTTGTGCAGCCCTTTGAGACACTTGTGATTAAGGGCTATATAAATAAACTTTGATTGATTGATGGATAGTGTCAAAATTTGTATTGATCCGCCCTCTCCTGTTGGAAATGTGTTTAATTTGTGTACTCATTTCTCCTGAAATCCCAAGAAATTAAATGTTAAAAATCAAGCACAGACTTGAATCAATACACCCAATCAATATCGGCACCACTTAATTGGAACATCCCTTACTTGGTCAGTACAAACGATTCCCTTGAGTTTGGTGCCAAACATAAAAATGTTAACAAGATTGCGGGCTCATTTTCACTCTTTTGTTTTTTGTATTAAATCACGGATGTCATTTAACTGTCTATGCTTCACTCGAAACGTATGAATGGATTTGGAAGGGAGTCCCATCACATATTGAGAGTAAAATGTCAAATAAAACCTTTTGGATTTTTAATATGCTTGTTAAAATTCCACACAAGCTTAACTGAAGCTAATCCCATTGCCTTTGAAGGAAACTAAACATGTACATCTGAAACACACTTTACTGACAACATTGGTGCATTATAAAAGGAGCATTTAATTATTTTGGTTCTACAAACGTTTGTAGAATGGACCTGTGACTCGGTGCTGGTTGTGAACGTGCTATGAAAAATGGATGAGTGCTGAGACTAAAACGAGACAGAAGCCAAACAATGTCCTTCAAGTCACTCCTTTATTTTAATGTATACATTTAAAGGGAAAAAAATGAAGTGTAGCAATGTTTTTGTCCAGTTGAGCTGGAAAACATACTGCAATTCAACACAATATGTTTTGTTCTTTTGCCGGGAATATAAAAGAAAAAGCAATAGAAATTAAATTGTGCCTTCTTTTCAACTAAGCACTTCACACGTTTTAAAGGCTGTGTCCTTCGATGAATCCGGTGCTGAGAAAAAATATCAAGTGGCAGAACGGATTATGTACAGTGTACACCTGTGGTATGAATACTGAAAGCCAGGGAGGTGCTTTGAGGCACTGACTAGAGATTGGATTCATGGCTCTTTCAAGGGAACCGGATCTTGAGGAGCCATTACATTAAAAGAGCTGTTCAAAACACTGGCTCCTTCATATATATATATATATATATATATATATATATATATATATATATATATATATATATATATATATATATATATATATATTTTTTTTTTTTTTTTTATTTATTTAGTTTTTTTTAGTTTTTTTTTTAGTTTTTTGTTTGTTTGTTTGTTTGTTTGTTTGTTTGTTTTGTTTGTTTGTTTTGTTTTGTATCGATACGTTGTGGTGAAGAAGGAGCAGAGCCGGAAGGCAAAGCTCTCAATTTACCGGTCGATCTACGTTCCCATTCTCACCTATGGTCATGAGCTTTGGGTTATGACCGAAAGGACAAGTGGCGGGCCTCTCGCTTAGCGATAGGGTGAGAAGCTCTGTCATCCGGGAGGAGCTCAAAGTAAAGCCACTGCTCCTCCACATCGAGAGGAGCCAGATGAGGTGGTTCGGGCATCTGGTCTGGATGCCTCCCAAACGCCTCCCTAGGGAGGTGTTTCGGGCACGTCCGACCGGTAGGAGGCCACGGGGAAGACCCAGGACACGTTGGGAAGACTATCTCTCCCAGCTGGCCTGGGAATGCCTCGGGATGCCCCGGAAGGAGCTGGACAAAGTGGCTGGGGAGAGGGAAGTCTGGGCTTCCCTGCTTAGGCTGCTGCCCCCGCGACCCGACCTCGGATAAGCGGAAGAAGATGGATGGATGGATGGATGGATGGATGGATAATCAAATTTGGCTTTTGTTTCCATTGTAAACATTCCACATGGTGGTGCCGTTTCCCCATTCTTTGACGTCACTTTCAATCAATCAATTAATCAAAGTTTATTTATATAGCCCTTAATCACAAATGTCTCAAAGGGCTGCACAAACCACAACAACATCTGATCCCGCATCAGGGCAAGAAAAAACTCAACCAAATGGGCAATATGAGATACCTTGGAAGAGACTGCAGATGTCATCCAAGCCTTCTGGATAATGTAATATATAAACATTTAGCAACACATCAACGTCCACACTTTCCAGTTTATATATATTTATATATTTTTTTTTTTAGGGTAAGCCATTTAAGAACAGATTCTCAGTTATAATGCTGACTGGGTAGCATTTACATGTTAGAAATGTTTAAGTGTGATGATAATCTCTCATTTGCCAACATTTAGCGTTATAATCACTCTCATTAGTTTACAAATACTTTTTAACTGTAGGGGTAAATGTGTTGGAAGATAAATTAATGTTTAAGATGGACAAACACATTTTTTAAGCGTAAAACATACACAGAAAATGACTGCAACCTGTGGATAACAGTGCAGACAGCAGCCAATAAGGAAGTATTTGGTGGTGTTTCTTTCTGTAATTATGATTAATAATTTATATCATCAGTTATAATGACTAAAAACAATACTGTAATTTGACAATGAGCTTTTACTGCCATCCAATGTCTACTTTTACGTCGGAGTGATGCAAAACAAAACGTCAGTACAGTATTTGTTTTCCAATTGTTGTCAAATTATTGTGCTTTTTGAGGTTTGGTGTACAAGGCACACTTAAAACATTGATAACCAATTCAACATGTTCAATGTAATTGGTGAAAAAAAGCCTCAAAACATCCCATTTTTTGCTTAAACCTTGTGGAAAAAGCTGGGGGCAAATTCATGAATTTTAGCCCGCAACAATCACAAATAAATCCCGCAAAATCCTGGAAGGACTGATTAATGCAGGTTACTCTTTAAGAAGATGACAAGGAAAATAAGAGATCAATACACTTTATTATACGTTTTAAAAACGTTTTCAAACAGCTTTTAATCCCTTTTTTAAAAATTTAAAATTATTTTGGTCTTACTTTTTGTGTTTTAAAAAGGTCAATATGGAGGAGTAAATGTGTTATTTAGAAAATGGCTACAAATTCACCCAGTGATGATGTCATTGAGGAGCGACGAAGTTGGCAGGGAATTATGTCTGCACACAGTTTGAGGAGTGTGGTGAAATTACTCACACATTCTATCAATAATACAACAATTTCCTTCTCCAGGAAAATTTCTGTTACTTTGCGGTAAAATCCTCCTTATTTTCTGTTAATTTCGCTTTTTCTCTCTGACTGCAGCAACACGCACCAGTCACGGGGAGAACATGCATACTCCACACAGGAAGACCCCAAGCCCGGGATCGAATCTAGGACCTTCTTATTGGGAGGCACACGCACAAACCCGTGTAACACCGTGCTGCCCTTGGAGAAATATTATTTTTTATGATGAAAGGCTATAATTTGCCTCATCTGCTCTCACTGCTGAAAGTTACGAGATACAGATGTGGGAATACAGAAGTAACTTGCCATACAAGTTTAAACGGTTCTGTGACGCAGCTTGTACCTTGAAAAACTTCTATTGCAAAAAATTAATTTAAATACATTTAATCGGCCCCACAAAAAAAGCACTATTAACATGCAACATACCTTAGAAAATACCTATTCGATAATGTAAGAATTTTTGTGAATAAAACAATGTAATATAATTTTTGTTTTAATATAAGTTCATATTAAATAATGTAATGAACATGTACAGCCTTTACCTTGGGGAGTGGACCTCTATGGTATCTTCTTTGAGCTGCTTTGCCGTCAAACACACCATCAGCAGCTTCACCATATTTTCTTTGATACATTTTCACCATTTAGATATTATTTTAACTCCTTCAATTTCTGTATATCTAGCTAGTCGGCTACACGATTCGTCATGTTTTTTTTTTCTTCAAAACAATGACTCATCCACTTCTTCTCCTCATCACTGTCCTTCACACTCACTTTCTTTGTTCCAATAATTGAAAAAACTAAGTTATGCCAATCTCTATCTGTAGGCTAATGCCAGAGAAATACAATAGATAGATACAATGTTTTGATCGGTTGTCAGTCACTATGCCAGCTCGTGGAGGGGGTTCGTACTTTTTGCTCGCAACCTAAAATAACATTTAATTAACAAAAACCTCGTAAGATAAGGCAATCGTATCCTGAGGTACCACTGTCGTTGGAAATAGCCACTAAGTGGAATCATACAGCAAAACACAGATGGTATTTGTAAGGAAAGGACTTTGAAAGGTTGCCTCATCAGTTTCTTTTGCAAAAGGCAAGGAGAATACAAAAACAAACTATAAGTATCTATTTGTAATGACTATTATTATTTGTGCTTTCTTCAGTCTTGAAATCATTGTGAACAAAGCAATGGAACAGAAATAAATGCAGATCAGTGGCAAAATAGAGCAATACTTCTATTTTCATTTGTTTATAGCTTCCCAGCTGTAGAATTTGACTCCATCTCATTGTGGGATTGAATGTGACAGGGACTTTTTTGAATGGCCTCTAACTGTGTCTTGTTGTTTTTATCAATCTGAGCACCAACATTTCAGGAAATGATAAGTGGATGTCAAGTACTTTAAGGAAGATGATGCTTAGCTCAAAAGTCTTACATCATAATACAGAGAGACATTCATAATACTCAGTCTGACTTCCTGTTTTTGCAGGCTCACTATTTAGGGGTGCAATCATGTTAGCCCTTTATTTGTCATCAAACAGCCTAGTGGGCATGGCTGGAATATGCCATTGTGCGTTTAAACCATCTACAGCAACTTAATATCAAGACCAAACGTGTGCCGATTCTGCTGATCCTTGTTGCTACGGCTGATAAACAGAGATACATTTGACAACCAAACAATTAAACAAGGCGACTCGGTAAAGAATCTGGGTATTATCTTCGACCCAACTCTCTCATTTGAGTCACACATCAAGAGTGTTACTAAAACAGCCTTCTTTCATCTCCGTAATATCGCTAAAATGTGTTCCATTTTGTCCACTAGCGACGCTGATTTCATTATTCATGCGTTCGTTACGTCTCGTCACGATTACTGTAAGGTATTATTTTCGGGTCTCCCTATGTCTACCATTAAAAGATTACAGTTGGTACAAAATGCGGCTGCTAGACTCTTGACAAGAACAAGAAAGTTTGATCATATTACGCCTATACTGGCTCACTTACACTGGCTTCCTGTGCACTTAAGATGTGACTTTAAGGTTTTACTACTTACGTATAAAATACTACACGGTCTAGCTCCATCCTATCTTGCTGATTGTATTGTACCATATGTCCCGGCAAGAAATCTGCGTTCAAAGAACTCCGGCTTATTAGTGATTCCCAGAGCCCCAAAAAAAGTCTGCGGGCTATAGAGCGTTTTCTATTCGGGCTCCAGTACTATGGAATGCCCTCCCGGTAACAGTTAGAGATGCTACCTCAGTAGAAGCATTTAAGTCCCATCTTAAAACTAATTTGTATACTCTAGCCTTTAAATAGCCCCCCTTTTTAGACCAGTTGATTTGCCGTTTCTTTTCTTTTCTCCTCTGCCCCCCGCCCCCCACCTCTCCCTTGTGGAGGGGGAGACACACAGGTCCGGTGGCCATGGATGAAGTGCTGGCTGTCCAGAGTCGGGACCCAGGGTGGACCGCTCGCCTGTGAATCGGTTGGGGACATCTCTGCGCTGCTGACCCGTCTCCGCTCGGGTTTGGGTTCCTGCTGGCCCCACTATGGACTGGACTCTCACTATTATGTTGGATCCACTATGGACTGGACTTTCGCTGATATGTTGGATCCACTATGGACTGGACTTTCACAATATTATGTCACACCCACTCGACATCCATTGCTTTCGGTCTCCCCTAGAGGGGGGGGGGTTACCCACATATGCGGTCCTCTCCAAGGTTTCTCATAGTCATTCAGATCGACGTCCCACTGGGGTGAGTTTTTCCTTGCCCTTATGTGGGCTCTGTACCAAGGATGTCGTTGTGGCTTGTGCAGCCCTTTGAGACACTTGTGATTTAGGGCTATATAAATAAACATTGATTGATTGATTGAGATACAATGCAACCGAAGACTATTTACAGCGTTTTTCCACATGTTTTTATGTTACAGCCCTATTCCAAGATCAAATTAATTTTTTGTCCTCAAAAATCTACAAATACCCCATAATGACAATGTGAAAAATGTTTTTTTATTTTTTTTTTATATTACAAATGTATTAAAAGTAAAAAAACAAAAAATTACATATATCGTATTTTTCAGACTATAAGGCGCACTTAAAATCCTTTAATTTTTTCAAAAATCAACAGTGCGCCGTATAACCCATTGCGCGAAATGTACGGAAAGATTCTGGTTGTGCTTACCAACCTCGAAGCAATTTTATTTGGTACATAGTGTAATGATAAGTGTGACCAGTAGATGGTAGTCACACATAAGAGATACGTGTAAACTGCAATATGACACCAGTAAACAACACCAAAACTTTATATGTTCTATTGAAAATAAAGAATATTACACACGGCACTCAAAATGTCAAAATGTTTTAGTATGACTTTGAAGCCGCACCGCTTGATGGATTGTCGGCCCATTACGGCAACCATAGTCAGAGATACAAGTATTACTATGGTGTGTGTGTATAAGGACTGCAAAATGGCACCCATTAGCAGACATATTATCTGGTGTTTTGTTTCACAATATTATGCAAAACCAACTTTTCTTACCTTCTGGTACCAGCTGATGTGTATTTGGGATCTGCGTAAGTCCTGAAAATGTGCGCACGTTCGCCACTGTTGTCCGTGCCGATGACGTAGTCAATAAGCTGCTTCTTTTTCTCTATCTTCTTGTTATGGGACATTCATCCTGCGCTGTTGCCATTTCTAATATAAAGTAGCGTAAAGTTCTAACTTATATCTCGCTATGGAAGCACTAAAAACTACCAGTGTAGTGAGTTTACATTATTCACCCACGGAACTTTAGTTATTAGAGAGTTCCGGTCGGGCGGTTTTTCATGGGACACATTTCCGGCGTTGTTGTTGCACTAGTGAGCCATGGATGAGGAGATGCTGCTCCGTTATTGATTGAAGTAAAGTCTGAATGTCATTAAATCAGTTAGCTCCATCTTTTGACACTTCTGCCACTCCTGTCCTTGCACGCTACACCACTACAACAAAGATGACGGGGAGAAGACACGGTCGAAGGTGAGCCACGTAAATAAGATCGCCCACAAAACGGCGCATCCTGAAGTGACTGTCAGAAAGCGACTTAAATATGATCTGTAAAACATAATCTATGCTACATTTTGACCAAAGAACCATCATTACATGTTATGTAGACCACAAGGAAGTGTTTTAAATATAGAAAAAAAATCATATGATCCTTTTAACGCGCCTTATAATCCGGTAAAATGTTTTGATAGACTTGACACCTCGTGAACGCGCACCGATATAATTAGTGTTTGGGGTAAATCAAGCATATAATTTATCTTAAACATTGGCTCCAGCACCCCCCGTGACCCTGAAAGGGACAAGCGGTAGAAATTGGATGGATATTCAAATATTGCAGATCACATAGGGCTTGATATGAACATGATGTTCAAAGTCTTCCTATCCACAGCACAGTGACTGACTTGGAGGAGAAAACATTTCAACCTCAAGATGAGGTTGTTTTGCTACATGTATCTGTATGAGCAATGAGTAAGTATTTCTGTCTAAATTTAGAGTCCACAGAATAAAGCCACAGACTGTGTGAGCACATTACTGTAGATATACAACAAGCCACATGGTGGAAGGATCCACTTTTGAAGTCTTTGTTTCGTAAGAAGTATGGCCAGTACGGAACACGTTGGCAGTGTTTGATTTAGACGAGAAGATCCCACTTCCGAATCCCAAGAGGATCTGAAAACTCCACTGACATTTTGCACTCTGCATGGTGGTCAATTAATGTCACTAAGCCCATGTGGAAATGTGGCTTGTTAGTATTTGTGTGTTTTATGTTTACAGTATTAACATTAAATCTAGCTTGACTGCATGTGAACGGTAAGCTATTTTACTGTGAACGCTGAACTTGGGTTGGTTGCTAGAAAAAGATATTTAAAATAAATATTTGTTTTCTCTGCATCTACAAGGTCTACATCAGACCGTGGCAAATTAAGGACCGCAATTAAGGCCCGCATGCGGCCCGTTAAGCTTTTCAATCTGGCCCGCCGGACATTCCCAAATAAGTTTTTTAGATCTTTAAGATGGAAACTGTCGCTGCCATTATGATGTGCAGTGATGTTTTCAAATTACCGTAAGTCTTGAACTATACAAAGTATTTCAATGGTTGGAATCTGCGCATTTTTGTATTATATACAAGTAGGGATGTCTGATAATGGCTTTTTGCCGATATCCGATATTCCGATATTGTCCAACTCTTTAATTACCGATATCAACCGATACCGATATCAACCGATATATACAGTCGTGGAATTAACACATTATTATGCCTAATTTGGACAACCAGGTATGGTGAAGATAAGGTACTTTTTAAAAAAAATTATAAAATAAAATAAGATAAATAAATTAAAAACATTTTCTTGAATAAAAAAGAAAGTAAAACAATATAAAAACAGTTACATTGAAACTAGTAATTAATGAAAATTAGTCAAATTAACTGTTAAAGGTTAGTACTATTAGTGGACCAGCAGCACGCACAATCATGTGTGCTTACGGACTGTATCCCTTGCAGACTGTATTGATATATATTGATATATAATGTAGGAACCAGAATATTAATAACAGAAAGAAACAACCCTTTTGTGTGAATGAGTGTAAATGGGGGAGGGAGGTTTTTTGGGTTGGAGCACTAATTGTAAGTGTATCTTGTGTTTTTTATGTTGATTTAATACAAATAAAAAAAAATATAAAAAACGATACTGATAATAAAAAAAACGATACCGATAATTTCCGATATTACATTTTAACGCATTTATCGTTATATATGAGTTGGGAAATTGTGTTAGATGTAAATATAAACGAAATACAGTGATTTGCAAATCATTTTCAACCCATATTCAGTTGAATATGCTACAAAGACAACATATTTGATGTTCAAACTGATAAACTTTTTCTTTTTTTTGCCAATAATCATTAATCATTAACTTTAGAATTTGATGCCAGCAACACGTGACAAAGAAGTTGGGAAAGGTGGCAATAAATACTGATAAAGTTGAGGAATGCTCATCAAACACTTATTTGGAACATCCCACAGGTGTGCAGGCTAATTAGGAACAGGTGGGTACCATGATTGGGTATAAGTACATTCCATGAAATGCTCAGTCATTCACAAACAAGGATGGGGCGAGGGTCACCACTTTGTCAACAAATGCGTGAGCAAATTGTTGAACAGTTTAAGAAAAACCTTTCTCAAGCAGCCATTGCAAGGAATTTAAGGATTTCACCATCTACGGTCCGTAATATCATCAAAGGGTTCAGAGAATCTGGAGAAATCATTGCACGTAAGCAGCTAAGCCCGTGACCTTCGATCCCTCAGGCTGTACTGCATCAACAAGCGACATTAGTTTGTAAAGGATTTCACCACATGGGCTCAGGAACACTTGAGAAACCCACTGTCAGTAACTACAGTTGTTCGCTACATCTGTAAGTGCAAGGCGAAAACCGTTTATCAGCAACACCCAGAAACGCCGTTGGCTTCGCTGGGCCTGAGCTCATCTAAGATGGACTGATACAAAGTGGAAAAGTGTTCTGTGGTCTGACGAGTCCACATTTCAAAATTTTTTTGGAAACTGTGGACGTCGTGTCCTCCGGACCAAATAGGAAAAGAACCATCCGGATTGTTATAGGCGCAAAGTGTAAAAGGCAGCATGTGTGATGGTATGGGGGTGTATTAGTGGCCAAGGCATGGGTAACTTACACATCTGTGAAGGCACCATTAATGCTGAAAGGTACATACAGGTTTTAGAGCAACATATGTTGCCATCCAAGCAACGTTACCATGGACGCCCCTGCTTATTTCAGCAAGACAATGCCCAGCCACGTGTTACATCAATGTGGCTTCATAGTAAAAGAGTGCAGGTACTAGACTGGCCTGCCTGTAGTCCAGACCTGTCTCCCATTGAAAATGTGTGGCACATTATGAAGCCTAAAATACCACAACGGAGAACCCTGGACTGTTGAACAACTTAAGCTGTACATCAAGCAAGAATGGGAAAGAATTCCACCTGAGAAGCTTTAAAAATGTGTCTCCTCAGTTCCCAAACGTTTACTGAGTGTTGTTAAAAGGAAAGGCCATGTAAAACAGTGGTGAACATGCCCTTTCCCAACTACTTTGGCACGTGTTGCAGCCATGAAATTCTAAGTTAATTATTATTTGCAAAAAAAAAATTAAGTTTATGAGTTTGAACATCAAATATCTTGTCTTTGTAGTCTACACACTGATGTCGCTTGTTGATGCAGTACAGCCTGAGGGATCGAAGGTCACGGGCTTAGCTGCTTACGTGCAGTGATTTCTCCAGATTCTCTGAACCCTTTGATGATATTACGGACCGTAGATGGTGAAATCCCAAAATTCCTTGCAATAGCTGGTTGAGAAAGGTTTTTCTTACACTGTTCAACAATTTGCTCACGCATTTGTTGACAAAGTGGTGACCCTCGCCCCATTCTTGTTTGTGAATGACTGAGCATTTCATGGAATCTACTTTTATACCCAATCATGGCACCCACCTGTTCCCAATTAGCCTGCACACCTGTGGGATGTTCCAAATAAGTGTTTGATGAGCTGTGTCAGTATTTATTGCCACCTTTCCCAACTTCTTTGTCACGTGTTGCTGGCATCAAATTCTAAAGTTAATGATTATTTGCAAAAAAAAAAATGTTTATCAGTTTGAACATCAAATATGTTGTCTTTGTAGCATATTCAACTGAATATGGGTTGAAAATGATTTGCAAATCATTGTATTCCGTTTATATTTACATCTAACACAATTTCCCAACTCATATGGAAACGGGGTTTGTACAAACAACTGCCAGAGCATTTTTCAACTTTAATTTTGAGTTACGAGTTGATATGATGTTTTTTACAGTGACGTTATTTCTGTTCAAAATAATAAGAATACTTGTACTGTTGAAAGGATGAAGTTAAAGTACCGTACCAATGATTGTCACGCACACACTAGGTGTGGTGAAATTTGACCTCTGCATTTGACCCATCCCCTTGTTCACCCCCTGGGAGGTGAGGAGAGCAGTGGGCAGCAGTGGGTAGCAGCGGTAGCCGCGCCCGAGAATTATTTTTGGTGATTTAACCCCCAATTCCAACCCTTGATGCTGAATGCCAAGCAGGGAGGTAATGGGTCCCCTTTTTATAGTCTTTGGCATGATTTGGCCCGAGTTTGAACTCACGACCTACCGATCTCAGGGCGGACATTCTAACCACACCCAAAAACAGATCAGCAGGTACCAGAAGGTTAGAAAAGTTGATTTTGCATAATATTGTAAAACAAAATGCCAGATAATGTGTCCGCTAATGCAGTGGTCCCCAACCACCGAGCCGCGGCCCGGTACCGGTCCGTGGATAGATTGGTACCGGGCCGCACAAGAAATAAAAAAAAATAAAAATAATAATAATAATAATAATAATTTTTTTTTTTTTTTTTTTATTAAATCAACATAAAAAACACAAGATACACTTACAATTAGTGCACCAACCCAAAAAACCTCCCTCCCCCATTTACACTCATTCACACTCATTCACACAAAAGGGTTGTTTCTTTTTGTTATTAATATTTCTGGTTCCTACATTATACATCAATATAGATCAATACAGTCTGCAGGGATACAGTCCGTAAGCACACATGAGTGTATTTTTTTATGACAAAAAAATAAATAAAAACACCCCCCGGTCCGTGAGACAAATTTTCAAGCGTTGAGCGGTCCGCAGTTACAAAAAGGTTGGGGACCACTCAACGCTTATGGGTGCCGTTTTACGGTCCTTGTACACACACCATAATAATACTCGTACTTCTGACTACGGTAGCTGTAATGCGTATGTTTCAAATTCGTACTAAAACATTTTGAACGATTTTTGCGTGCTGTGTGTAATGTTCTATATACAATGGAACATTTTAAAGTTTGGTGTTGTTTACTAGCGCCATATTGCAGTCTACTCGTATCTCTTATGTGTGACTGCCATCTACTGGTCACACTTATCATTGCACCATGTACCAACTAAAATTGCTTCAAGGTCGGTAAGCACAACCAGAATTATTCCGTACATTAGGCGCATTGGGTTAAAGGCGCACCGTCGATTTTTGAGAAAATGAAAGGATTTTAAGTGCGCCTTATAGTCCAAAAAATACGGTACTTATATAGCATGTGTATGTTGCTACAAGCGCCACATAGAAGTTACCATGGCAACAAACACAATCACACTGCCCCCTCTGTTGGGGTGCGGCAGTTTTAAAGATTAATATTAATCATATACAATACATGAAAAGGAAAGGATATGTTAATAATATGATTGTTTATTACAGTGTAACAATTAGGAATTACCATCAAATTCTAAATTCAACTCTGCTAGCATGATGTAAAAGTACAGTAATCTATGCACACATAGTGCATGCATTCATATGTACTGTAGGGGCATGAGGAATTATTATTTTTACAGCATATAATCTCAGGTCAATTACCATGCACAATATATTATGTCACACTGTAGTGATAATCTTCTACATTTTAAGTCGTTCATGTGAATAAATTCCATTATACTGTGTGTGTAAATGAGCAAAGGTGAGGTTTACTATATTAGGAAAAGTAATACAATGAGGTATAGTTTTTATGACTCCTGTATTCCAACGTGTCAAAGAAAAATAAGTATTTAATTTTATTTACGGGCAAACAAACACTTTGATTTTCTCTAAATGCAAAGGCGCCAGGAGCATTTCTTCCTAGATGTATGCGAAGGTAAACAATAATAGCTTCTTCTCAAGGAGCTTAGGTGAAAAATAATTGCAAGCATGCAAATGAATTTAAAGCCTCATGTTAGAAGGGCTGTAGGGAGAGGAGAGAGGATTTATAGCTGCGATTATTATGCACGTTTACTAAAAAAAAAAAAATGTAACAAGCCTGGAAAGCTGCGTATCAGGGCAACTCTACGATGGGCACTTTAAGGCAGCTCATCACTATTAATATCCAGCACTGAAACATAAAACATCAAAATGTGTACTACTAATATTGTATATCCCTTAAAACTAAAGTGTTGGGGAAAAAGGGACATTTAAAATGTACTACCAGACCTGCAGATCATATTTGTGTTGAGGTGCTACCACGGTTTTCAAAAGCCCCACTTTTCGCATAATTCTGTTTTTCAAACATTGAGCGTTACTAACTAGTCCGTTCAGTCTGGCTCGATCCCCAGCACAGAAACGAGTCACCAAACAAAGAACCTCACATGTTGGTGACTCAGTCACTTCTTTTATTTTAGTACGACTGCCAAATAAGTCCCAACGTGGCCAAAGAAAGTTGCGAGTGCCAGAACTTTAAAAAATAAGGTGAGGAATGGTTAGGATGTTCAGCTTTTAGTGGGCAAGATGAAACCCACATGGAGCCCTGTGGACAGTGTTCCTACTCCACTGCTCTTAAATGTGTTTGATGTTGTCGGTCCTTGGGTGGTAAAATTTATAAACCTTTTATTTCAGTCTGGCTCGATCCTCAGCTTTTTTAAACATACTGTGATGAACCCCATTCTTAAAAATCTAATCTTTATCCGATGAAGCCTATAAATTACCGGCCCATATCAAAACGTCCCTTCATGTCAAAAATCATGGAAAAAGTGGTAGCTCAGCAGCTAACCTCATTTTTGGGACAGCATGACTTTTATGACAAATACCAATCTGGTTTTCGGTCAATCCACTCCACTGAAACTGCTCTTTTGAAAGTTTCCAGTGACATGACTCTGGTCGTGACACAGTTTTGGTTTTACTCGATTTGACATCTGCCTTTGATACCGTGGATCACAGTATACCGATTAATCGACTCATATCTGGGATTGGGTTTTCTGGTGCTGTTCTCCAGTGGTTTACTTTTTATATAAAACTGGTAAATTCTAACAAAACGGAAACTCTGATAATTGCTCCCGACAAAAACATCCCCCTGATCAAGAACTCCCTTGGGGCTCTGGGTGCATCTGTTAAAACCATCCTTAGAAACCTTGGGGTTGTGTTGGATCAGTCAATGTCTTTGGAGGGTCACTGCCGTCAACTGACCAAAAACTGTTTTTATCACCTCAGAAATATCTCTAAAGTGAGAAATCTGCTGTCAAAATTGGATCTCATTATGATCATTCAGGCGTTCATTTTGTCTGTTATTGACTATTGCAATTTTCTCTTCACTCTTTTCAACAAGTCAACGCTAAAGAGACTTCAGACTGTCCAGAATGCGGCTGTCAGACTTTTCACCGGTGCACCCAGAACAGCCCACATTACCCCCGTTCTATCCAGTCTTCATTGGCTTCCAGTCAAATTCCACATAGAGTTTAAGATTTTAGTCCTGACTTTCTGTGCGTTGCATGGTGGGGCCCTACAGTACTGATTTGTTGTGCACCTACACTTCATGGCGCAGCCTCTGGTCTTCAGGCTAGGGTCTCTTAAATATTCCAAAAACCCATTTTAAAACCTGTAGAGACCTGGCATTGCTGGCTGTAGCCCCCAGACTCTGGAACAACTTGCACCAGTCCCTCCGTGATCTTGACTGCGTTGACACTACTAAAAAAAACATTTTAACACATCTCTTTTTAGTGAAGCTTTTAGTTAATGAGCCTTTTAACTATTATTTGGTTTATCCACTTTTTATCCTTGTTATGATGTTGCCCCTGTTGTTTTAATTAAATTGTTGTTTTAATTAAATTGTTGTTTTAGTTCATCTATGTTTTGTGCGTTTTGGGATTGTATCTATGAAAAGCGCTTTATAAATAAAATGTACTTACTTACTTATCACTCATAGCAAATGGTGGTTTTGCGTTAGTGTTATTCCTGTGGGGAGTTGTAGAATCAGTGATATGCAGAGGTGGGTAGAGTACCCAAAAATTGTACTCAAGAGTACTGTTACTTTAGAACAATATGACTCAATAAAAGTGAAAGTAGACATCAACATAATTACTTGAGTAAGACTAAGTAAGTATTCCACAAAAAACTACTCAAGTATTGAGTAACTTGTGATTATCTTCAGATTTTGGGGGGGTTTTGGACTACAAGTGTAGTTGTTGTGTGCATGTGTGTGTAAAATCTAAAGATCATATACAATTTGTTGCATAATGTTTTCTCAAGTTAGAAGTGGAATTCTTGTAGGCTGAAATGTAAACCTTTCTACTTACACAGATGACAGCACATGATATGAATGTTCTTTTTACTAGTTTGAAAGTAAGCATTGAAGATTTGTGCTGGCTTGTCTGACGTCTTGTCGATTTTTACATTATTTATGTTTCTATGCACTGAATTAGTCTGATTTATCAAAAAATGCGGTTTCTTTTTTTTCCAGCTGCATGTGAAGTTCTAGTTTTTATGATCTCGAATGTGACTGTTGGGCATACGCAGTGTGCTTCTTGTACATTAGCGAGTGATTGTGGTCATTTCAGCTTGTTTAGCTATGTGGAAATGTTAATACAGTAGAAGAAGAGAATGCTACATGCTAATAAGTTAGTGCTTGTAACTTTCAAGCTTCAAATCTAGCAGATAACTACAACTTTCCACTGTTTTATAGTGTTGTTGGTAATGTTTCAATGTGATTAATTGACACTTGTGGTTATTAGGATCATTAGAGAATTACAAAGACATTGCTGTTTTAGTCAACTGTTTTAGGAGGTTTCTGCTCAAACAGCCGGGATGTGCTGACGTCATGTCACGTAATTAAATTGTCTTATTTTGGGAACATTCTGACACTTTTTAAACAAGTAGGTTTCTACTTTATCATACCACCGGCCAGTGTTAATTTTGACAGCAGTTTTTTAAATTTAGTTTTAGTCATAGTCTTTTGATGAAAATGCATTTTAGTTTTAGTCATGTTTTAGTCATGTAAATTAATTATTATTGTGTGTTATTACTGTAGCTGAATTTTAACATTTTTTTCATAAGTTGAATAATATATGACTAAAATAGTCACATGAAGCAGCAAACTAGTTTTGTTCTAGACTGGCAGGTCTGCTTGCCTATGTGTACTACAAAAGTAGTGGTTGAGTAAGCAGTATTGCTCCTTCTCTACTGTCTCTACTGTATGAGTCATTTGGAAATATTAGTTTAGGCCTACTTACTGTTGCGTAGATGTCCTGATAATTAGCCTGCAGAAGACGTTTCAAGGTGGTTGTATTTTTATCGTTTAAAATCAAGCCACAGGGCTCGATGTATCTTGTTGTCTACTGTTGCAAAAGTAAAGTGTGTCCATATGTCTTCTCTATCTTCCAGGTGTAGAAGACATTGAATTGATGTGTGTAACAACACAGTAGGAATGTAACAATAAAATAATGGTGTAATATGTGATATAAACTCATTACATGTAAAGTGAGATACGTCAAATCTGTAAAACCCCAACACTTCTGAGATTTTCAATTTGAGGTTTTAATAAGCTGTATGCCATCCATCCATCCATCCATCCATTTTCTACCACTTGTCCTGTTCGGGGTCGCGGGGGGTGCTGGAGCCTATCTCAGCTGCATTGGGGCGGTAGACGGGGTGCACCCTGGACAAGTCGCCACCTCATCATAGGGCCATAATCATCAAAAATGATGTCAAAGAAAGGCTTGAAATATCTTGAGTTGCATGTTAGGAGCATATGTCAATGTATTAGTTTCACCTTGCAAGTCTATTTTTTGAGATTCACCTGTATATTGTTAATATAATAATAAGAAGTATTATTATTATTACTATAAACAGTGGTATTTTGAAGATAAAGATAAAGTTTAGCTTCCTTAAAAAGGGTTTGAATATGCCCGTAATGTGTTATGTTTGCCGTGACTCTGCTAGCAACTGTTTGAAGCTATCGTGCAGCAGATCACACATATTTTGTGAAAACTAAGAGCTAGAAGAAAAGTCAGCAAGACGCCTCATTATTAATTCATAACGATTTGTGTGAGATCAATATTGTATCTGAGAGTAGTTTTAAAAATGAATTATCTTCAGTTGAGTGAAGTTCTCCTTGCTCCAAGATCAATTCCCACCTCTAATGTCAAAAGCCTGAGATTGTGTGCAGTGGTGATAAAGAAGAGGATTTAACAGTGCTCATCTTGACAGATCATTGCATACATTGAAATCAACAATCTCACTGAGCTTTGCCACCAAAGGACTTCTATCACTTTATGTCATTTTGCTCACATTAGAAATCAGGGTTGAGTGAAAGCAAACCGTGGTCTTATCTCATCTTGTAGGCATGACTTTCCTCATCGCTTCGTGTATTTCCGCTTTATTCCACACTCTAATTTTTCGGCCTGGTCTCGCCTTTCCTCTCACCGTGACTCATGCATCACCCTACAGCTCCTTTGCAGCTGTCACATCGCAAGCAGTTTCACTGTGACTCTAATCCAATTCAGAACCAAATCCCCAAATGCTCAACCCTGTAGGCTGCCCTTCTCAATGACCCTCCTCACCATTATCATTTACTCGCAATTCTAAGGGGTTGTGTTTGCTTTCCATTTTGCCATTGCCACGCTTGGCGTAGAGTATTTTTAAAAATATGTCCTAAGCTTGAATGAAGCTCAGAAATGGCGTGTTAGTGTCTCTACATGTGCCTTTCAGCTCAGCCTGGCAATCGAAAATCGAATTATCCACTCAGAGGATAAACTCATATGTTTAACTTCGACTCCAATTGAATCTTTTTTTTATATATTGTGGTAAATGCAGAAAACACACTGTTGTTGTTCCTTTTTAGATCTTTATTGTAAGACGGCCAATATAAGAATAAACATACAATTCAATTACGTCTTAACAGGCGTTCTGCGGCGTAGCCCTTCAGCAGCCATGTAAATCTGGGGTAATACTACGTTGGGTTGCGTTTTGTAGCATTGCATTGCATAGCGTAGCATTGCATCAAAAGCATTGGTATCAGCCCTGCCTCTACTCCTCCGTGACATATGTGAATGCAAGCCCTTTATAATCACTTCCATACACAAAGTGTCTATATACCGGTGTAGACACACATACAGTACACACATGAATATATCGACCCACTGACATGTTTCGTTACAAAGACTTGTTTAATAATTAATAATGTGACATCCAAGGACATGATTTATAATATTTGTCAATTTATTTTCTTTGATGTGGAAATGTGGACTAGGGTAGTTTTATGATATTCACAGGTGATCTTATATTTACATAAATAAGCATTTCCTTTGTGTTTTTGTCAATGTTTACCTGGACATATTGCATGTTTGGTTTAGGAGTTATGCTTGAAGACATTTGTTATTGCTTCAATCACATTATCTCAGGATAATAAGAACATTACTGTCATATTGAGTAAAAAACAAATTTTTGTGTTTGCAAACCTTACAAAAGCAAATGTCTCCAATAAAGCTCACAAATATACATTTATACAGGCATTATTAGACATATTGCCTGTTTGGTTTCGGAGGTTTGCTTAAAACAATGGTTTATTGCTTCAAACACATGTTCTCAGGATTCTAAGAACATTACTATCATATTGAGTAGAAAACAAATGTTTGTGTTTGCAAACCTTACAAAAGCACATGCATCTCATAAAACTCACAAAAATACATTATTAAAGGCATTATTAGACATATTGCATGTTTGGTTTAGGAGTTATGCTTGAAACAATGTTTTACTGCTGCAAACACATTTTCTCAAGATTCTAAGAACATTACTATCATATTGAGTAAAAAAATAATTTTTGTGTTTGCAAACCTTACAAAAGCACATGTATCTAGTAGAACTCACAAAGATTCATTAATACAGGCATTATTAGACATTAGACATTATGCTTGAAGAAATGTTTTATTGCTTCAAGGGCAAATAATTAACAAGGCTCTTTTTGTTGTTGTTCATTGAGCAGAGCTATTTTTTATGAATCACCATACCAGTTCCCTACTTCAGTGCCAGACAACTGGCCTGTAATTATTAAACAGAGAACCTAGGCAGAACATGCACTCATGGCCAAAGGCACACTGATAAATACACAGAGACAGGAGCAGGCTTGTGGACGGATAATGAGGTAGACTGACAGAGATAGTTACTGGAGCACAAGATGGATGGGCAACAAGACAGGTGGACAAATAGCGAGGCAGTCAGAAAGACAGCTAGGAAACAATTCAGACTATAGGCTTGGCTAAGACCAGCAAAAATGAATGAAACGAGCTGTATTCAATTTGTTCTGTCAAAGCCGAGGCCAAAGAAATATGAATAAAACAACCCTGCTCTTACTGTATTCATCCTGCTTTTCATTAATTTGATTGGCAGACTACATGGGGCGGGGTTGAGAGTAATGGCGTGTAGTTGCTGTAGCAACAGCCTGCTTTTTGTTACATGTCGCATCCCTGGCATCTGATGTATCTTATGCTGCGATCAATAAAACTCCTTGCCTGCAGGGAATGCCGAGTGAACTGATGCTTTTGCCAGGCCAGGACTGTTGAAAGAAGGAGTGTTGGACACAAAATTGGCAGACACAAGGAATGGAGACATATGGTGGAGCTACAAAGTTGCAGGCAGTGTAGCTGTTGAGCCGGTGGGGTGGAGTCAGTGCAAGCTCGATGGCTTCTGTCTCATCAAAGCTTGTTTTTGAATGTCACTCACATCGCTATCAAAGTAAAGCTGGTGTCTGTGTGGGAACACGTCATCTGCTTACCTCGGCAGGATTGACACAGCTCAGAATCCAGGCGAAATATCTTTAAATGCACATTTCACATTTGTGGGATTTTCCTGATTGTAATGCATTAAAATGTCTAGCACCCCTGCATGAGTTTTGCACATCTAATTGGCATATATAGCCATGAGACAAATGCAGATAGTCCTGGTAATGAGGTAATTACGGTCAGACTCTCCATCTGTGTATAGCCATCCGTCAATTCAACAACCTGTGGCTGTGGGAGGTGTTTTTCTGTCAAGGTCGATGTCTCTCCAAGTGGTGAAGAGGAACATCTCTCTGAGATCATCATGTTTTATTGTTGAACTCTGCATCCTTACCCTCATTACTCTGTCACAATGTCCTCTCACAATGTATTCCCGGACATGTTTTAACAACCCGAATGCCAACTGTTCCTTGAAAAATGGCCTTGTCCCATGTCTAGAAACAGAATTACACATCCTGTATCGTCCTGTTACCGTGAGAATAAAAAATACCCTATTTTTCGGACCTAGGGCGCACCGGATTATAAGGCGCATTGAAGGGGTCATATTATGATTTTTTTCTAAATTGAAAACACTATCTTGTGGTCTACATAACATTTAATGGTGGTTCTTTGGTGAAAGTGTTACATAGATTTTGTTTTACAGACCTGTGGAAATCTTTGTGTGGGTTCTTCTGGGACCAACGGATCAGGTACAGGTTTACAGATAGTCTTTATTTTCAAGTTCTTTTGGTGCTTTTCAGCAATTTTCTCTCATTTGGTGCTTTTTCAGCAATTGTCTCTCTTTTCTTTCTTCCTTGTTCTCTCGTCTCCCGGCTGTCACTCCCCCTTTAAGGTCTCCAACGCTACTAATAAAGGAACAGGTGATTAGATAACTCGTTCCAGCTGAGATATCCACTCACCTGTCTGCTGCTTCATGGCCGGCACCTGCACACGCCCTGCCCGCAGGGAGCGCGTAGACCACGCCCCTTCCACATGACAATTTTCAAGTAGCTTTCTGAGCATCTCTTCAGGATGCGCCGTTTAGTGGGCAGTCTTATTTACGTGGCTCACCTTCGACAGCGTCTTCTCCCCGTCATATAGTGTATAGCGTGCAAAGATGGGAGTGGAAGAAGTGTCAAAAGATGGCGCTAACTGTTTTAATGACATTCAGACTTTACTTAAATCAATAACGGAGCAGTATCGCCTCATCCGTGGCTCACTAGTGCAATAACAATGTGTCCCGTGAAAAACCGTCCGACCGGAACCCTCTAATAACTGAAGTTCCGTGGGTGATTTATGTAAACCCACTACAGTTTTTAGCTCTTCGATACCTAGTCTACTGACAGATACAAGTAAGAACTTTACGCTACTTTATATTAGAAATGGCAGCAGCGGAAGATGAATGCCACATAAGAAGGTAGAGAAAAAGAAGAAGCTTATCAACTACAGTGCAAAGTGCAAAGACTACAATGGCGGACACGCTCAAATTTTCAGTACTTATCCAGAACCCAAATACAGATCAGCAGGTACCAGAAGGTAAGAAAAGCTGGTTTTGCATAATATTGTGAAAAGAAATGCCAGATAATGTCTGCTAATAGGTGCTATTTTGCTGTCCTTATACACGCACAATAATAATACTCGTATGTTTAATGCGCCGACAATCCATCATACGGTGAGCTTCATAGCTTACCGAAGTCCTACTAAAAACATTTTGACAGATTTTTGAGCGCCGTGTGTAATGTTCTATATACACGTATCTCTTATTTGTGACTGCCATCTACTGGTCACACTTATCATTACACCATGTATCAAATAAAATTGCTTTGATGTTGGTAAGCACAACCAGAATTATGCCGTACATTCGGTGCACCGGGTTGTAAGGCGCACTGTCGATTTTTAAGAAAATGAAAGGATTTTAAGTGCGCTTTATAGTCCGAAAAATATGTTAGTTTGTAAAATGTCGATAATCTGGAAATGGGATTTATGGCTCTTTGAGAGGAGCCAGATCTTGAGGAGGCGTTCTGTCAAAGAGCTGTGTGGAGTTTGCATGTTCTCCCCGTGAATGCCTGGTTCCCTCCAGGTACTCCAGCTTCCTCCCACCTCCAATGACATGCATCTGGTCATAGGTTGATTGGCAACACTAAATTGACCGTAGAGTGTGAACGTTGTCTATCTATGTTGGCTCTGCGATGAGGTGGCGACTTGTCCAGGATGTACTCTGCCTTCCGCCCGAGTGCAGCTAGGGCTTTGATACTCAGATCACTTTTGTGTTTTCCCTTGCTTAAAAACATTCTGGCACAAAAATGTTCCACCATCATTTTAACAATACGGAAATAAATGTACAGTATATGTGTTTACAATACTGTACATACGACAACAACTAATATACAAATTTGCACATGATAAAAATGTGAAAAAACTGTACTACCCTATCTGCTTAACTACTTTTTTTAGGGTTTTCATTTAAAAATGGCTCGCAAACAAATGACTCATTGGTCACTTAAATGAGCCGCTCAAAAGACTCGGCTTACTCATGAGCGTCCCATTGTTACAGTGGACAAACATACATCTGAATTAAAATTCGGTTTGAGTCAAATAATATAAACAATGTTCAACACAGATAAAATATTCACGACGATAGTGTTGTACCTAATTAATGTTTCAGGGATTTGGCAAACCTATTTAACATCTACTAAGTCATCAATAATCAAACATCGTATGAAAATGTCAAAAACAATTAAACAGGCCTATACAAGCTTATGTCATGAATATCTTAAAACAAAAACACAATGCTAACAAAGCTAACACTTAGCTCTCGATGAGCTTCAAGAGGTAGTCACCTGAAATGGTTTCCACTTCACAGGTGTGCTTGAAGCTTATCGAGAGAATGCCAAGAGTGTGCAAAGCAGTACTCAGAGCAAAGTGTGGCTATTTTGAAGAAACTATAATATAAAACATGTTTTCAGTTATATCACCTTTTTTTAAGTACATAACTCCACATGTGTTCATTCATAGTTTTGATGCCTTCAGTGACAATATACAATGTAAATAGTTATGAAAATAAAGAAAACGCATTGAATGAAGGTGTGTCCAAACTTTTGGCCTGTACTATATACATATATATATATATATATTTTTTTTTTTTTTTTTTTTAAGTGTTGATGTATTACTTAAAGTGTAAAATTACCTATAAACATGATATTCAGTACAAAAGTGTTTTTTTTCAGAACTGTATTATTTAACTGCAATTATTTACCTAAAGGAATAAAAGTGTACACATTAACGTTCCTGGCGGTCGATCATCTAAAATTTCATTAGGCGACTCGTTGGCAATAACAAATAATTTTCATGAATTCATTTAATCCATGTTTTTAATTATGTTGCGGACTTAAGTAAACTTATTCGGTATTTGAATATATACCTCAATTTGTCACTGACTTGTATGTGTTTAGTATCACAAATGTACTATTGAACAAAATCTATTTTATTTCAAAACACTGTAATTGAAGCAGTTCTATTCAGTGAGAGGCTTTTACTGTTTTTAAATTAAGTATTTCAAAAAAATATAGCAAGAAAAGTTGAATTGTAATAATTGACACAATATCAAAGCATTATAGGAGGTGAATGGCTTTCAAAAGACCTGTAATGGAAAAAAAGTTAGCCTTTGGAAAAAATTGTTAGCTTACCTAACACTAACACACACACATTAAGATTAAGTTAAATCAGATTTGTTGCAGCTGTATTTTAAAAGTGTGCTAATCTTAAATAGCAAGACAAAGTTTGCCCTTCAAACTTTTCTGGGTGACTAAAGGCTTTCATAATTCTGTCAACGCCATAATATCTGTAACCTGCAGAGACTGCATAAATTATACATGTACTTAATGCTTTGAAAGATGGGTCAGTGGAGGAATCACTAGTGCATCAGACTATAGCAGGAAGTAAACACAAAATAACCCTGAAAGTCTCTATATCTGACTTTGCATTTCAATATTTCATCCCGTTGTATTGTAAATCCAGCATGTGAATTCCCAGCAGAGCCAGCAAGAACAGAAGGAGCTCTGAAAAAAATGTATGCCCTGTAGACCTACGGGATGTGTGCGACGGGGTCATGTGTGTTTAGAGATTAGCATTATGGAAGCAAACATTTACTGCCAATTCATTTGTGATTGCGTTTGTGCCAAATATGCACAGGCACAAAATATCACCACCCAGGCTTTTAGCCTCACCACGGTGTAATGAGGGTCATTCCTCGCCACTGGGCTGAAACATTCTCAGCACTAGAGATCTCCAGTTAGCCTGCAACCTTTTGTGCTACCCTGTGATGAACATGTCTCTGCAGATGATATTTCTTGCATTGTGCCTTGCCCTGCTCTAAGTTTAATTCCATTATTTTCACCAAGCCAGGAAAAGTGACAGTTCATTAAAGGTGCAAAGAACCTTAAGGCTCCTTTAAGGAGATTTAAGGTGTAAAAAGGCAGAGAGCAAACAAATGAAAATAGTCTGAACCGAGAATGGAGGAAACCCCTAACATATTTCTTTGTCTGACAGAGCTGGATCGTGATGGTGTTCTGGATGCATAGAACCGTGCGATGACAGTGGGCAACGTGGGTAAAAGAGTCATGCGACACCCGGCCCCGCGCTACCACCTCTTCCTGGGTGGGGCCATACTTCTGCTCTTGGCCAGCTCTACAATGAGCTGTCCCGCCCGATGCGAGTGCTCTGCCCAGACTAAGTCGGTGAGCTGCCACCGCAGGCGTCTGAGCACCATCCCCGAAGGCATTCCAATCGAGACTCGAGTCCTGGATCTCAGCAAGAACAAGTTACGCATCATCACACCAGACAATTTCTCTTCATTCCAGCAGCTAGAGGACCTGGATCTCAGCGACAACCTCATCAGTGTGGTGGAAATCGGATCGTTCCGTTGCCAACTCGCTCTCCGCTCATTGAACTTCCGCAGTAACATGCTTCAGCTCGTTCCTGCGGGTGTGTTGTCAGGCTTGACCAACCTCACCCGGCTTGACCTCAGCCACAACAGACTGGTGGTTCTACTGGACCACGCCTTTCAAGATCTGCGCAAGTTAGCATCGCTTGAAGTGGGTGACAATGAACTTGTTTTCATCTCTCAGAGGGCCTTCTTGGGATTAACTGGACTTCTGAGTCTGACCCTGGAACGTTCCAATCTCACAGTGGTCCCAACTGATGCTCTATCACACTTACACAACTTAGTGGAACTAACTATGCGGCACTTAAGTGTCAGTTTTCTGAAGCCTTTCTCCTTCAAGAGGCTATCACACCTCCGCCAACTCGAGATTGATTACTGGCCTTGGCTGGAAACTCTACCCCCTCTCTCGTTGCATGGCCTCAACCTCACAACCTTATTCATAACTAACACTAATCTTTCTGCCTTCCCCGGCGCAGCCTTGCGCCACCTGCCCTACCTCACACATCTCAACTTGTCTTTCTGCCGCATTCAGCATATCCATCAAGGAGAGCTAGGCCACCTCCCGCATTTGATGGAGCTGCGTCTCCAAGGGGCTCAGCTTGTTTCTATTGAGCCCTTTGCATTTACTAGCCTGAAATCTTTGAAACTATTGGATGTGTCACAAAACCGCCTGGACTCTCTGGAGAGGGGGGTGTTTGCATCACCAGACAGCCTCCAGAGGCTTTGTCTGGGTGGAAACCCATTGGTGTGTGACTGCAGATTGCTTTGGTTGCTGAATAGCTACAGGCCCCCTTCCCTGCATATTCTTGACCTCCAGCCTGAGTGCAGCGCCCCTGAGCACCTTTTGGGAAAAACTCTGCGTGAGCTCAAGGAACCACTGGTCTCCAGGTACATGACCTGCACCAAGCCTCAAATCGGACCAAACACAACACAGCTGCTGATGGCTGATGAGGGTCAACCAGCCCGCTTGAGCTGCACGGCGGAGGGAGCGCCGCGGCCATCAGTGGTCTGGATTACGCCTCACAGACGCTACGTCACAAGCAAGAGCAGCGGCAGGGTGGAAGTCCAACCAGATGGCACCCTGGAAATCAAGGCGGCAGAACTGCATGACAGCGGGGTGTACTTGTGTGTAGCGAGTAACCCTGCTGGCAATGCCAGCTTGTCTGCCTCTTTAGCTGTGAAGAGTCTGGGCATTGGGGACAGATCTCACAATAGCAACAGGAGCTCAAATTATTTGACAGAATCAAACAACACTTGGGGGAACGGCACCGTGTTATACAACATGACAGTCCCCTTAGACATTAAGACTATCATTATATCCACAGCCATGGGCTGCCTGTCTTTCCTAGGTGTGGTCATCTTCTGCTTCCTGCTTCTGTTTGCCTGGAGCCGAGGGAAAGGACGCCACAAGAGCAACTTTGACATCGAGTATGTCCCGCGCAAATCAAACGGGGCCTCAAATGAAGTGACAGAAACAAGCGGCCCTCGGCGAGTCAATATGAAAATGATTTGAATGTGACCCACACACGACGACAACACCATGCACACATATCAGCTGACAAATTGTTTTATATGACACAGTGGATTTGTGACAAATGAAAGTGATGTATTAATATAGTGGCCGTCAATGAAGGTGATCTTGTGATCATGTGACTATCAAAGTGAAACCGTGAACGTGTTTATGAAATACTGTCCTCATACATCGCATTGAATATAATTCTATAACCAACATATCAATATGGGAGTGATATAGTGCTGCACTCGGCATGTGTATCAGTGGTGATGTGATGAGTAATGATGTTGTCGACTCGCTGTGACATCAAAGTGTAGGACAGAGCTACTGGGGGTAACGGAAGATATTCAGTGCGCGGCGATAGCTATCATCACTGCAATATGTCAGGACTAAATTGTCTAATACCCATCTGAGCTGCAGTGTGAAAGGTGTGTGTTGTGTTTGCGTGCACCAGTGTGCGCATGTTGCATATGTGTCTTTCTTTGTGCATGTGCACGCATTGCCTTTCTTATCATATGAAAATGATGGTCTAAGCATTTTTCCAGGCCTCTGTTCTTGTTGGAGACAGTTTTGTCATAGGTGATCATATACAGCATCTTTGTATGCAAAATCACACTTGTTAAATACTAAAAGTTGGGGTGTAACGGTACGCTGTGGTCACGGTTTTTATAAGGTCACCGCTATGCTAAAAGAACAAAATGCAAAACATAAAACTTGTGAACAACTTTAAAGATTTTCAAAATGAAATGAAAAAATGTGAACTCCTGACGGATAAATTATTATTTTTTTACCAAAATGGTGTGTGTCTTGACTACAAGGACAACAAAGTCTTAAGAAGAACATAGTGAACCAGGATTTCATCAGTTGGTCGACTTAATGGGACCGATTTAAGCGAGTTTGACCATACCAAATAATACATGTCGTTAAGAATGTCTTAATTCAGTTTTTAGACTATGCATAGGAGGTGATCCCTGGGCTCGGGGTCTTTCTGTGTGGAGTTTGCATGTTCTCCCCGTGACTGCGTGGGTTCTCTCCGGGTACTCCGGCTTCCTCCCACCTCCAAAGATATGCACCTGGAGATAGGTTGATTGGTAACACTAAATTGGCCCTAGTGTGTGAATGTGAGTGTGAATGTTGTCTGTCTATCTGTGTTGGCCCTGTGATTAGGTGGCGACTTGTCCAGGGTGTACCCCGCCTTCCGCCCAAATGCAGCTGGGATAGGCTCCAGCTACCCCCGCGACTCTGAAAGGGACAAGCGATAAAAAATGGATGAATGGATGAACTATGCATAGGGCTAATGCAAACCAAACTTTGGTCTGAAAATGCCCCCCAGACCACACTTTGAACACCTTTGGTTTACATTTTTTATTAAGGACAGTGTAAAAATGCAGACAAATCATTATTATTTGACCTATGATTATTACACTTTGGAATTTTGATCAATCACAATTAATCCCAGTAAATTACTTGCTTGCATAAATTAAATTAATTTACAAAAATGCAATGTTATTGTCAGAATGTCATACAGGAACATTTTTAAATGTTTGACTTGAATACTCTTAAAGGGGCTGTTTGCAATTTGCTCACAGTTACATTTGTCAAACCGAAAAATATAACAAGAACATCATTGGCTAGCTTATGTTACCATTAGTGGTTAATAAGATAACACATTTGCTTTAATACCGTCTATAATTTTTACAATTACTAAGTTTATGTAATACAAATGTTTGCTGGCCTGAAAACAGAAGATTGGTATTTATGGAGGTCACTCACCCTGTCTCGTCCACAAGTACGCACAGGTAGGTCATTTTATTCTTATGATTGAATATACATTCAATAATTCGAAATCGATTTTATTAGCTAAAAACACCCAAAGCTAATGCGCATGCACGTGTTATGTACCAACATGGTTACGTCATGACATCCTCGAAGCCGTAAATGGGTGGGATACAGTATAAGGCTTAAAATGCAGTGGAAAGTTAGCGCCATCTGTGTAATTTAAGTTTTAAGTTATTTCCTCAAAACTTTTTAACGGTATTATTTGAAATTCCGTTGAGGTGTATTTTGAAGCGAAATTTGCAATCATTCAGTCTCCTCACTTATTGCACTGCCGTATGTGATCACTGACCGTATAGCAACTGGCGCCGCCTTTCAGGTAACCATACGCGGTTCAGGTAAAGGAGCATAAGCGGATAAATTAATCTGTGTTTATCGTAGATTAATGCAAACATTTTTTGTGATTAATAATATAATTTAACACGCTAACTTTGATAGCCCAATTGTTTTGTTTCTTATTTTGTATATATTGATAAAATATGTAAATTGAAGCCAGAAAGTGGAAATTTTCACAAACTGCAAGCTTTAACCAAGATGGTTTTCAAACTCGATTTTCTCCTTTGCACCATGCCTAGCCATGACTCCAGCTAGCCAAAGGCTGGGCTGCACTGTATTTGTTTACAGAGTGGACACGTAACGGCGAGGCACGCTTCATGTCCCTCACTTTTAATGTGTGACATGTGGAAAATCGCTTCTGTACCGAACCCAAGGTATCATCCCAAACATTGAGATTACAAATACAAGTACCGTTACACCTCTACTAACGAGAAATGCTGCATACATTTAGAAATAGTTCTCTTCGCAGAATGAGTCTAACATATGTGAAAACAACTGAACTCAAGGAAAGATTACGGCTTACTTTCATGTGAGGTGTTCGCTTTGTCTTGACCAAAGAGTTACCTTTTCAAGACAGGACAGAGAAATAACAACACTTTTCAGAGGCGTTAGCACAGGAGCAAAGCTTGCAGCAATAGAAACGGCATGTTAAAGGTGTTTTATAACACAATAAATCACAGCAGTTTTTGTTGCCAGAGAAAATCCCTTGATATGAAATAAAAGACTGTGCGGCCAGACACAATGTCAAAGATTTACTGGATTGTGCCCTCTTTGGCACAAGACAAAGTTAAGCCTCACAGATTTATAGCTTAAATTTCCCCACATTTTTTGTTTGTTTGTTTAATCGCACCTCTTCAATTCCTTCCCGCCGCACGAACGGGCTCTGGCTATTTAAATAAGTGTCAATTTCAAACTTATAGTGAGATATCTTGTATTGTTATGTTGATTTGTTTGCAAATATTTCAGTGTCTGGGGTGGGGCGGGTGATTTGTATGGCAGGGATGAACGGGTTTATTTGTGTGATTCTGTTGTGATTAAAAAAAAAAATTCAAGGTTGTATAATTGTTTTCATAGGACAAATTTATGGGTTATTTTCAAAAGAAAATAAATATCAAACATATACCCTTAAAACTGGCATTGTATTTGAAATGATGCTTTATGTAAGGGTCGGCCGGACAATGTGGCTGGGCTATGTGTACATTTAGTGCAGGGGTGCCCATTACGTCGATCGCGAGCTACCGGTCGATCGCGGAGGGTGTGTCAGTCAATCGCCAGCCAGGTATTAAGAAATAGACCTAAAAATTAGCGATCATCAATCTTCACTATGACGTCACTTTGGTCACTTGGTTGACATTCACGGCACCCGAGTGTCTTGTGAGATGACGCTCGTTGCAGCAAGATCATTATTAAGAAAAAATGACCGACAGGAGGGCAACAAAATAAGAGTCTCGAGAAGCTAGCGCGCACAAGTTAGCAAGCTACGGAGTTTGTCGCCATTGTATTTCTTGTAAAGTGTATACAAAGGAGTATGGAAGCTGGACAAATAAGATGCCAAAACCAACCACTTTCATGTCGTATTGGACAGACAGAAGGACTTTTTTTCACCTCCATTTGAAAATGCGGACGTTATCAATACAAGTCATCAGAATCAGGTAATACACCAACTTATACTCTTGTCTTCATGAAAGAAAGGAATCTATATGTGTTAAACATGCTTGTATTATCATTAAACACCTTTAACTTGCTAACAAAAACTTATTTTTCATAAATAAATAAATATAAATTATATATATGAATGACGTAGATCCCCTCGATTTGGTCAATAGAAAAGTAGCTTGCATGCAGAAAAAGTGTGGGCACCCCTGGTTTAGAGCAATGGCTGGCTTAGAACACTCGTCTCTTATGCCGGAGAACCCAGGTTTGAGTCCCTGGTGAAACAGAAGCAGTAACTAAACCAAGTGTGTTAGTATTAGTTCTATTAGTAACATACATTTCAAGCTGTACTTTGTGTATTGAATTGGTTCATATTAATAGTATATTTGATAGGAGTGGGCGAATTTTGGTATTACCAATATTGATATATTTCTTATTTGCCTACTGTACATACAGTAGTGCCTCAACTTACGAGCTTAATTGGTTCTGTGACTGAGTGTTTCAAATAAAGTTGTCCATTGAACACGATTGAAATCAATTTAATTGGTGCTTGGTCCCACCAAAACAACACAATTCGACATGTAACGTGCCTTAAAAAACTTTTAGATAGGAAATATTGTACAAAAACAATACAAAAGAATCTACTACTAACAATTACAGTAATTGTATTGAGTAATTAACAATAATGTACAGCATTTACCTTGGCGAGTGTGCCTCTATTCCACTGCTTCTTCATCAAAAACACCATACGCAACTTTTCCATATTTTCAGCAATTTCCTTCATCGCCACTGTCTTCCTCCCACGCTTGGAAAAAAATATGATGTCCATCTTTAGCTACTGTATATGCTAATGCTAGCAAGTAAGACGAGATGTTTTGGTCGGATCTTACGGGTTTCAATGTGACATTTGCTTTGCCAAATAATGGTCATATTTCAAATGTTTGCTTGCAACTTAAAGCATAACAACTATCCTCAAATACTCTTAAATTGAGCGCCATTGTATTATTCAAAATATTGTTTTTTAATCAAATGTTGTTTTACTATTGTTGACCCTGATTATAATCAGAATAAAACACAGCCAAACAAAACAAATGTATGTTTATTTTTAATCACATTTAACATAGTTTAACCTGGTAAACAATATAACAAGGAATTTATAAAACAATACAGTATACCAGGGGTCGGCAACCCAAAATGTTGAAAGAGTCATGTTGGACCAAAAATTTTAAATAAAAATCTGTGTGGCTCCGCAAAAAATTAAAAGCCTTATATAAGTGTAATAATGAAGGCAACACATATATTAGCTATATTAGCCTACTATCAAAGGCTGACGCAAATCTTCGTTGACAGAAATGTAATTTAATTTTTATTCTACACATTTTTGCAACATTGGAAATCATTAGTAAAATGGATGCTTCTCACAGAATGAGATAACTTCTGGAAATTACTGGCTCAGAATGGCCAAAGGTATAGATGTGTGTGTCCAAGTTTAAGGAAACGGCAGGCTGTCTTCTTCTAAAGGATTCATTTCAATCTTTGCAAGCTGGGTAACGTTTGCTGTGGTCTGGAACAATATGGCCAGTGTTGGGACTAACGCGTTACTGTAACGCCGTTAGTTTTGGCGGTAACTAGTAATCTAACGCGTTATTTTTTATATTCAGTAACTCAGTTACTGTTACTACATGATGCGTTACTGCGTTATTTTACGTTATTTTTTTATGTAGTATCGGCTAGAAACAGAAGATCTGAGTGTTTTATTGGAGCGCTGCGGTGGAAAAGAAAAGGCGTGCTTTCTGTGTGTGGGGGCGGGGGAACTCCCATACCGTAGTTGAGGGGCGCAGGGGAGACGTTCTTTCAGTCCCAACACTGAACATGGCACACAAACAACTATTAGAAATGCAGCCAATATTACATACAGATAATGTGTCATGAGACATGCAAATATAAATTAAATACACAGAGGACCTAAGTAAAGGAAATTAAATGAGCTCAAATATACCTACAAACGAGCCATAACGATGCATTATGTACATACAGCTAGCCTAAATAGCATTTTAGCATTGTTTAGCTTGCAGTCATGTATTGACCAACTATGACTGATAAGCACTCCAGCAAATCAAAAACATGAACAAAGCTCACCTTTGTGCATTCACACACAGCATAAAACGCTTGGTGGACAAAATGAGACAAAGAAGGAGTGGCATAAAACACGTCTTTCTTTGGCAGTATCGGAGAAAGTTGTACATGGAAACAAACTACGATGAGTTTAAGGATCGCTGAAATTAGTAGGACAAAATGGTTCTTGCCAAATAGTCTCATCAGTGAAGCATGTATAACATAAACAGTGGGATTTCTAACAATTAGGCAGGCTTCTGTCATGTTTTTTCTCCTCCAGAAAATAATATTAACATTGCCACCCGAACGCCTCACTAGGGAGGTGTTTAGGGTACGTCCGACGGTAGGAGACCACGGGGAAGACCCAGGACATGTTGGGAAGACTATGTCTCCCGGCTGGCCTGGGAACGCTTCGGGATCCCCCGGAAAGAGCTGGACGAAATGGCTGGGGAGAGGAAAGTCTGGGCTTCCCTGCTTAGGCTGCTGCCCCCGCGACCCGACCTCAGATAAGCGGAAGAAGATGGATGGATGGATGAAATATTAACATTGCAAAATAAATAAACAAAAGTAAACACGAGTATTGGCTCTCAGTCCAATCCCGAAAGCTCTTCTGTGTATAAACCTTACCTGAGTTTGTAAACAATTCAAGGACTTTAATGATTCTTTGTCGTCAACTATTCCATACACGCATGACACACGAAAGAATTGAAGTGCCGTCTCTCTTTCTTCTGTACTCTGGAGTAAATTTCCAGAGTCTGCATCCAAGCTCGCCGCCAAACACCTTGTTAGTTCAAAGACCAGAAATTACATATCAAAGAGATGCTATATTGTCTTTACAAAAAAAACACAATTCCTCAGTAAAACAACTCAAGTCCAGATAGGGGGAAAAACGCACTGACTGATGTATTTACCTAAATAAAGTCCCCGAGACAAGATCAACAATGTAATAATACACAACAACACAAAGAAGATATTTGTGAAAATAAACAGAAGACAATTGAAAAATATCAATCTCATCACACTAATATCGATATTTGGATCGGTCCGTCCATCCTTAATATTTATCATTAAAAATATTTCTGTCTTTTCTCCTAGATCCACCACAGTGCATGAACTACTATCCACTTATATCCACTACTTCCGAATGTTCTCGGAAAAGGTTGATATGTTTGTGTTTGTCTCTGAAACCCTTTGAGAAAAACCCAGGTTGCTGCTGCTGTGACACACGAAGACACAATGAACATTTTTAATAGGTGTGCTTTTATAGGTTGTATTCACCTAACGTGACATCCGGCTCGTTAAATATGGGAGACTCGAAGTAGTGGTCAAGTGACTGTCTGCTGTCTAGGTGTTCCGAATGGCATCTTGCCTTTTTTTAAGAAAAATGCCCTATGCTTTTGTTGTTTTAGGCCAGGGGTCGGCAAACTTTACCAGTCAAAGAGCCATTTTGACCAGTTTCGCAAATTATAGAAAACAATGGGAGCCGCAAATTTTTTTTGAAGTTTTAAATGTAACAACACCGCATACAAAGCTTTCTTTTTGCTTTGTGCTATGTATAAACCAGGGGTCTCAGACACGCTGCCCACACCTTTATATGGAATTTGAAAGCTGGTGCGACACGCGGGTTTTAAATGAATGATGCTTGTCAGCGTCATGTGTGCCGTGATGGTACAGCATATAGCTCCCACTACAACCAGCGTGCCTGATCAGCCACACATTGTACGGTGTTTCCGCTTGCTCATGTAGGTGACAGCAAGGCATACTTGGTCAACAACCACACAGGTTACACTATAAACTATAACACTCTTACTAATAATGCGCCACACTGTGAACCCACACCAAACAAGAATGACAAACACATTTCGGGAGAACATCTGCACAGTAACACAACATAAACACAACAGGACAAATACCCAGAATCCCATGCAGCCCTAACTCTTACGGGATACATTATACACCCTCGCTACCAAACCCCGCCTCAAACGGCGCACAGAGGGGGGGGGGGGGTGTGAGGGAGCAGGGTTGGGGTGGGGGCGGGGTTTGGTGGTAGCAGGGGTGTATAAGGTAGCCCGGAAGAGTCAGGGCTGCATGGGATTCTGGGTGTTTGTTCTGTTGTATTTATGTTGTGTTAAGGTGCAGATGTTCTCCCGAAATGTGTTTGTCATTCTTGTTTGGTTTTGGTTCAAAGTGTGGCGCATTATTAGTAAGAGTGTTAAAGTTGTTTTATATGGTCACCTGTGTGGCTGTTGACAAAGTATGCCTTGCTGTCACGTACGTGCGCAAGCAGAAGATGTATATTGTATAACAAGTGTTGGGCTGGCACGCTGTTAATACAGATTGTAGAGAGCACCAAATGTTGTACCATCATGGCACGCCCTTATTATAGCTGTTAGGATGAAAATCGTTGAATATTAATCCCGGAAGTTTTCTGCGAGAGGCACTGAAATCCGGAAGTCTCACGGGAAAATTGGGGGGTTCAGCAAGTAAGCTGCTGAGCCGCATCAGAGTGATCAAAGAGCCGCATGCGGCTCCGTAGCCGCGGGTTGCCGACCCCTGTTTTAGGCAAATCGCGTTCAAATCGCGAAAAGGATAAAAGCTTCTTTAGGCTAGCTTCCTCAAGAGGAAATCAAGAAGGACGAAAGAGGGCAAGATTTTACAACATGTAATTTATGTCCTATATGTGACCATAGGATGAACAAATATACTACGGTACTAAGACTATAGTGGTCAAAACAATTAGTTTTACAGCAAATGTGCCCAAAGTGCGGCACAGGGACCATCTGTGGTTTGTGACTCCTTTGTCATTATCCCTAGGCACATTACAAAAATACAAAAACAACATAAAAGGAAAAAAAATTCACCTTCAGCAAAAATTGGAAAAACAGCAAGAAGCCCAATGGGGAAAAATCAAAATGGCACTCTCCCCCCACTCTCCACCGTGACAATAAATAGTATTATTTGTCTATAAAATTGTTGTAAGTATACCTCTGCATAACATTGTAAGCTTATTAACATTAAAGGAAACAAGGTTTTTTCTCGTCTCCCACCGTGGTTACAATGACGCCATCATATTGTGGTACGGCCCCACTATTTGAGAAGGACTGATCTAGGGGTAGATCTTGCTTTGGTTTTTGACTGAGACTATGAAACTTGGGCTAGAAAAGGGTGGTGACCACTACAGTTTAGGATTAATTGTAAAGTAATATTTTAAATGTTTACCTTGAAAAAGTGGGATGTTATGCAAAATAGGGATCGTAAATGCAGGGACTAATACACAAACGTGAGCAGAACAGAACAAAGTACCGTATTTTCCGGAACATAGGGCGCACCGGATTATAAAGTGCACTGCCGATGAGCGGGTCTAGTCAGGTTTTTTTCATACAAAAGGCGCACCGGATTATAAGGCGCATTATTCATATTATATATATATTTTTTTTTTAATGTAAAACATTTCCTTGTGGTCTACATAACATGTAATGATGGTTCTTTGGTCAAAATGTTGCATAGATTATGTTTTACAGACCATCTTCAAGTCACTTTCTGACGGTCGCTTCAGGATGCGCCGTTTTGTGGGCGGTCTTATTAACGTGGCTCACCTTCGGCAGCGTCTTCTCCCCGTCATCTTTGTTGTAGTGGTGTAGCGTGCAAGGACGGGTGTGGCAGAAGTGTCGAAAGATGGAGCTAACTGTTTTAATGACATTCAAACTTTACTTAAATCAATAACCGAGCAGCATCTCCTCATCCATGGCTCACTAGTGCAACAATGCCGGAAATGTGTCCCGTGAAAAAACGTCTGACGGGAACTTTCTAATAACTAAAGTTCCATGGGTGAATTATCTAAACCCACTACACCGGTATGTTTTAGCGCTTCCATAGCGAGATACAAGTTAGAACTTTACACTACTTCATATTATAAATGGCAACAGCGGAGGATAAATGCCCCATAACAAGAAGATAGAGAAAAAGAAGACGCTTGTTGACCACGGACGACAATGAAGGACGGGCAGACATTTTCAGGACTCATGCAGATCCCAAATACACATCAGCAGGTACCAGAGGGTAAGAAAAGTTGGTTTTGCATAATAATCATCATCGGCGGTCACTCGAACGAGTATGACGATCCTCCTGGTAGGGGTGTATCCCTTTATGGAGGATGCCTGTGCGTGACTATGTTTTACGTGGGGAGACTGGTGCACAGACAGTCACCACACGATCCTTGACAGAATCAGGTCAGGGTCTAGCAGGGTCTAGTGGCATGGAGTCCAAGACGACTGGGGACCCTTTTCTGCTGCAGCCTTCTTCCGCCATCGCAGCCGTGTGGTAGTTCTTAAATCTACCGTCTTCCGCCTGCTCCGCCATTGAGGTCTTCACCGTATCCCTGGCTAGGGGGCAGTCAGGTACTAGGCCTTTGCCAAGGGCCACCTGGGGTAACAGTAATAAAGGGGTTAACCTCCTAGTGCCCCAAGACCCCATAGAGGAGCCTCCGCTGCCGGATGCACTTTAACGTCATGCCCAGGACACTTTTGCATAATATTGTGAAACAAAACATAGATAATATGTCTGCTAATAGGTGCCATTTTGCAGTCCTTATACACACACCATAATAATACTCATATGTTGACAATCCATCAAAGGGCGTGGCTTCATAGCTTGCCAAAGTTGCACTAAAACATTTTGACAGATTTTCAGCGCCGTGTGTAATATTCTATATTCTCAATGGAACATTTAAAGTCATGGTGTTGTTTATAAGCGTCATCCTGCAGTCTACACGTTTCTCTTATGTGTGACTACCTACTACTACTGGTCACACTTACAGTATCATTACACCATGTACCAAATAAAATAGCTTCGAGGTCGGTATCCAAAACCAGAATTATTCTGAACATTAAGCGCACCGGGTTATAAGATGTACTGTTGATTTTTGAGAAAATTAAAGGCTTTTAAGTGCGCCTTATATTCCGAAAAATACAGTATGTCGAAACAAAAAAGGAAAAATAGTCTGGGACAGAGCAATGAAGCACTCAGGTGGACGGAGCAAGTGAGAACATGGATCAAGAAGAACTGACTGCCGCACAAATCGGGATGTGGAGGTCTATGGAATCCAGTGGTAGTGTCTACTGCAGTATAGCAATGAGCTATCTGCTATAAAGAATTATGATCTGCTGCCTTGTGAATACCACATTGTTCCATCCCATGATGGAAGTTAGGTGATCTGGGTTACACAAAGAACAGTGAGTAAAAGGCAAGTTTTGCCCTTTTTGATTTACTTAGCAGCCTGAACAAAGATTAGATGTTGCTTTTCCACACATCTGTAATGCTTTCCACAGTAAGTATCATTAAAAAAAACACATACATGCGGAATTAATCTTGTAGATGCTCACTGAACATTGAGGTCTCGTCTGATTTGTATAAAGGTCAGCACAGTATAGATTCTTGATATATGGATCAATCGTAATAGAAATTCAGCTGAGACAGAAAAATGGTGATGCAGTGCAAGACTGCCAGCACATTTGGACTAGTGTCGCCCAGTCACATCATCCGCTCTACGTCCTATGAAGCAAAAGAGCAACATGTCAGCTTTTGATCCAGTGAAAAAAGGGCATCAACAGCTGCCTTCTTCCTCACGTTACAGGAACAAGTCACATAAAAGGAAATGCAGATTTGGCATCCAGTTTTAACAGATAGCGTCATTTTGATGTTATCTTCCTGATAGCAGAGCAAATGTCAGTCTTCTGTTTCCTAATGCATGCTGGGAATATTAAGGCTGCTGCTGTGGCACGAAGAAGACAAGATGAAAGCTCATCAAATGGGCTTTTATTATTTTCATTGTACGTTACCGTTTTACTGAGTGGGTGCTGTAAACAGGAAATGTGATGCAGTGAATACATTAAGTTGTTTGTAGGGTTCTGGTCCAGCTTTTTAATGATCCCAGCTCATGCAAGCATAACAATGTCTAATTACTTTTGGAATATAACACAGTTTTCATCTGCTGCTCATCTTACAATCGTGACATAAGTCACACTTTGGAATTGTGCTGGATAGTAACCCCACTTAACATGATTTTTCTTTTCAATCATGATATAATTGTTATCCAACCTGCTGGCCAATGAATCACTAAAACATAAAACTTACTCATCAGTACAACACGGCAATAAACTGACTAATGCTGCTTTCGGGTGCCTGACAGTAATGTAACAATTACCACGCATACAATTCTACTGAAAAATTTATATTACAGTTTGGTGATATATATATATATATATATATATATATATACACACCGTATTTTCCGCACTATAAGGCGCACCGGATTATTAGCCGCACCTTCAATGAATGGCATATTTCATAACTTTGTCCACCAATAAGCCGCCCCGGACTATAAGCCGCGCCTACGCTGCGCTAAAGGGAATGTCAAAAAACAGTCAGATAGGTCAGTCAAACTTTAATAATATATTAAAAACCAGCGTTCTAACAACTCTGTTCACTCCCAAAATGTACGCAAATGTGCAATCACAAACATAGTAAAATTCAAAATAGTGCAGAGCAATAGCAACATAATGTTGCTCGAACGTTAATGTCACAACACACAAAATAAACATAGCGCTCACTTTCTGAAGTTATTCTTCATTCGTAAATCCTTCGTCTTCGGTGTCCGAAGTGAAAAGTTGGGCAAATTTACGATCCACTGGCAGATGTTGGCGTCGTCTGGCGCTGCCTCCTCGTCTTAGTGAAGGTGTGTTCGCCTTCTGTCATCCATTGTTCCCACGCAGTTAGCAGTCTAGCTTCGAATGCCCTGTTGACACCAATATCTAGCGGCTGGAGGTCTTTTGTCAATCCACCCGGAATGACGGCGAGTATTGAATTAAGCGCGTAAGCGTGTCTCTCAATGTGCTGTTATGAGCTAGCAAATATAACAACTACACTACCCAGCATGCAACGATAGTTACGAGCATGCGCGGTAGCCCTGAGAAGCGTTGTATGCTGGCAGTTAGCACGCTGTGAGTAAACGTTGAGAACTCAGTTAACACGCCTCGTCTGCATTATTTATAATTAGACAGACAACACACTTAATAGGAGCCATTTTGGGGTCTTTACATAAACACACAAATGGAAATGAAACGTCACATATCCCAGCATGCACCGCGCGCTTCTTCGTCATCCATTGTTCCCACGCAGTTAGCAGTCTAGCTTCGAATGCCCTGTTGACACCAATATCTAGCGGCTGGAGGTCTTTTGTCAATCCACCCGGAATGACGGCGAGTATTGAATTAAGCGCGTAAGCGTGTCTCTCAATGTGCTGTTATGAGCTAGCAAATATAACAACTACACTACCCAGCATGCAACGATAGTTACGAGCATGCGCGGTAGCCCTGAGAAGCGTTGTATGCTGGCAGTTAGCACGCTGTGAGTAAACGTTGAGAACTCAGTTAACACGCCTCGTCTGCATTATTTATAATTAGACAGACAACACACTTAATAGGAGCCATTTTGGGGTCTTTACATAAACACACAAATGGAAATGAAACGTCACATATCCCAGCATGCACCGCGCGCTTCTTCTACGGGGAAAAAAGATGGCGGCTGTTTACCGTAGTTGCGAGACCTAAACTTTATGAAAATGAATCTTAATATTTATCCATATATAAAGCGCACCGGGTTATAAGGCGCACTGTCAGCTTTTGAGAAAATTTGTGGTTTTTAGGTGCGCCTTATAGTGCGGAAAATACGGTATACATATATATATATATATATATATATATATATCGACTCAGTCTACGTTCACCCTGCAAGGTAGTATGTCCAATTCAGATTATTTTAGTCAAATCCAATCTTTTTATTTAGTCGTTCACATTAGTAAAAAAAATGTGATGTCTAATGTGAACGCAGTCTGGCCTGCATGCATACATGACGTCATGACGTCACAAACACTGCAGTGTATTTACGGAAATAAACATGGCTCCAATTATTATACAGTAGGGAAAGGATTCATAGGGCCCCTCTCACGTGAGAGGAAGTGGTGGATTTAATCATTTTGCAATGCATCCATCTATTTTCTACAGCTTTTCCATCTCGGGGTCACGGGGTGCTGGAGCTTATCCTGGCTGCATTTGGGCGGATACACCCTGGACAAGTCGCCATCTCATCGCAGGGCCAACACAGATAGACAGTCTAATGAAAATGCTAGAAAGGGCCACTCTATCTTGCAACTGACGCTGAGGTCAAAGACTTGGCATTGCCACAAAACACTTTTTTTCGTAAACTGTTTTTCTTCGTAAACACAGGACTCACATGTGGCTTCGTGTTTTGTTCACTTTCAACATTAATAGAAGTTGCATATTTTTGGGGTAAAGTAAATTTAACAAAAAATCTTTTTTTTTTTTTCTTTTTTTTTTTCTTTTTTTTTTTTTTTTCCAAGATGGCGGCGCGCACAGACGCAGCGGCTTACGGCTCTCCATTTCAGTGCTCTTTCTTCCTTCTTTTCTTCATGTTTTTTTTCCTTTTGTGCACCACCTGTACTGCAAACACCCGGTACACCCGCCAGTCACTCTTGGATATCGGTAACTCGCACCAGATATCTGTTTCGAGCGACTTTCACCACGAGCACAACATCCCAGATGACATAGCGAGAGCACAGGGCTCTCCGTGGTTTGTTGTCGGGTCTGGGAGACGGCGCAGACGGAGGAGGGAGAGGAAGCAGAAGCGTGGCCGCAGGTCCGGCGTCTTGCTCAGGCTTAGGAAACAACCCCACAAGCCACCTCTACCGAGCCTGTTCCTCTCTAATGCCAGATCCCTTGTACAGAAGATGGACGACCTGGAGTTACAACTTGCTGGAAACCGCTATGTTCGGGACTGTTGTGCTATGATTATCACCGAAACCTGGCTTCACCCGGAAATACCCGATGCTAGCATGCAGCTAGCCGGACGCACTCTGCTCCGCCGGGACAGAACTAAGGACTCCGGTAAGAGCAGAGGAGGGGGGCTCTGTATCTACGTGCATGAGAACTGGTGCAACAACGGGACAATCACTGAACAGCACTGTTGCCCGGACGTGGAGTACATGTCTGTTAGATGTCGGCCTTTTTTTCTCCCGAGAGAGCTGTCTGTTGTTATCATCACGGCTGTGTATATTCCACCGGACGCCAAAGTAAACACAGCGCTCTCTCTTCTGCTGAACACCGTCAACGAACAGCAGCGGGCGCACCCCGACGGTGTTCATATCATAGCAGGGGATTTTAATAAGGCCAATCTGAAGACTGTACTCCCTAAGTTCTACCAGCACGTGAAGTGTTCTACAAGGGGCAAGAACACCCTGGACCACGTGTATACCAACATAAAGCACGCGTACAGAGCTACACCCCTCCCCCAGCTTGGACAGTCAGACCATCTTTCCCTCCTGCTCTCTCCTACCTACACCCCCATCAGACGCCAGGCCAGGCCTATCACAAAGACTGTTATGACCTGGCCTGACAATGCACTCCCCAAACTTCAGGACTGCTTCCAACACACAGACTGGGACCTCTTCCAACAACAGGAGCTGGAGACAGCCACAGGAACGGTGCTGGACTACATAAAGTTCTGCATCGGGAATGTGACTGTGGAAAAAACCATCCGGGTTTACCCCAACAAGAAACCCTGGATGACCAGCCAGGTCCGCACACTCCTCAGGGCCCGCGACGCAGCCTTCAGGTCAGGGGACAGGGCACTGTACAGTGTTGCTAGAGCCGACCTGAAGAGAGGGATTAAAAAAGCAAAGGCGGACCACAGGAGGTGCATAGAGTCCCATCTGTCCAGCAAAAACTTACGGGAGGTGTGGCGGGGCATTCATGACATCACGAACTTCAGAGGCTGCAATATGACAACTGCGGATCAGAGTGCGACACTGGCAGAGGAGCTTAACTGTTTCTTTGCCCGTTTTGAAACCCCCCAGCGACACTCATCTGCTCCAGCCCTGCCCCCGCCCCCACCGGGCTCCGGCGCCACTCCACTCACTGTACAGGAGCACAGTGTCAGACGAGTGCTCCTGGCTGTGAACCCCAGGTAGGCTACCGGACCAGACGGAGTACCTGGAAAGGTGCTCAGGACGTGCGCCCACCAGCTCGCTCCCCCCCTCACCAGGATCTTCAACCTCTCCCTGGCCCAGGCAGTCATCCCATCCTGCCTGAAGTCATCTACAATAATCCCGGTGCCGAAGAAGTGTCCCATCACCAGCCTGAATGATTACCGACCAGTGGCCCTCACTCCGGTAATCATGAAGTGCTTCGAGCGACTTGTTCTCCAGCACATCAAGGACCATATCCCTCCAGACTTCGACCCCCACCAGTTCGCATACCGGGCGAACAGGTCCACAGAGGACGCCATCGCTGTTGCTCTCCACTCTGCTCTGAACCACCTGGAGCAGCAGCAGAGCTACGTCCGGATGCTCTCTGTGGACTATAGCTCTGCCTTCAATACAATAATCCCGGACAGACTCTGCAATAAACTGGACACTCTTGGCCTCCTCCCTCTCACAAACGCCTGGATAAGGGACTTCCTAACGGACCGACCCCAGAATGTGAGACATGGCCCGCACCTCTCAACCTCCCGCACGCTGAGCATCGGCTCCCCACAGGGCTGTGTGCTGAGCCCCCTCCTCTACTGCCTTTACACCCATGACTGCAGTCCGGCCCACAGTGACAACCTTACCGTAAAGTTTGCCGACGATACCACAGTGGTCGGGCTCATCTCCAGGGGTGACGAGGCTGCCTACAGAGAGGAGGTCCTGAAGCTGACGGCCTGGTCTTCGGAGAACAACCTCGCTCTCAACACCAGCAAGACCAGAGAGATCATCGTCGACTTCAGGAGGAGCAGCACCGACCCTGCCCCCCTCTACATCAACGGCAAGCGTGTAGAGAGGGTCCACACCTTCAGGTCCACATCTCTAATGACTTCTCCTGGACAGTCAACACCACATCAATCATCAAGAAGGCTCAGCAGCGGCTACACTTCCTTAGAGTCCTCGGGAAGTACAACCTGAAGCCTGACCTGCTGCTGACCTTCTACCGCTCGTCCATCGAGAGCCTGCTGACCTACTGTATTACGGTATGGTACGGCAGCTGCACTGCAGCAGACAGGGAGAGGCTGCAAAGAGTGGTCAAGACGGCTCAGAAGATCATCGGCCGCCCTCTCCCTTCTCTGACGGACATCTACACCTCCCGCTGCCTCAACAGAGCCAGTGCCATCATCAAGGACAGCACCCACCCTGGCTCTGACCTGTTCCACCTGCTGCCCTCTGGGAAGCGCTACAGGTGCATTAAAACCAAAACAAACAGGTTAAAGAACAGCTTCTTCCCCAGGGCCATAACCATCCTGAACGGACTGCCCCATTGTCCCTCATAACTGCCTTCTCTTCGGTGCAATAACCCATTCCACCAACCACCCTGTTTTTGTTTTGTTTTTTCATGTATATATTCATTTCACACCATATTCATTGCACTTCTACATTTTTTAAATTTTTATATATTTGCACATTGTTTTTCTAGCATGCACACATCGCACTGTATGGAATGGCCTCAATCTCGTTACCTTGCGTAATGACAATAAAGCTGATTCTGATTCTGATTCTAGAGATGCGCGGTTTGCGGGCACAACCGCGGAGTCCGCGGATTATCCGCGGATCGGGCGGATGAAATTTAAAAAAATTAGATTTTATCCGCGGGTCGGGTCGGGTCGGGTCGGGCGGTTGAAATTTAAAAAAATTAGATTTTAAATAGATTCAGGCGGGTGGCAGTTAAACCAATTCGGAAATATATATACATAGTTAAATGTTGTTACCCACATACGAAAAACGAGCAGGCACCTGCTGCATATGCCACAACAGAAGAAAAAAAAAAAAAGAGATGGACACTTTTACGGAGCGGAGAAGGCCCCCGGCCGGCTCCCGGGCGCCACCGGGAGCCAAAGCTAAGGCGATCCGCGAGAAGGGCCCGACGCACGTCCAGGGTCACCACCGCGCCCACCGCACCGACACCCCGCCTCGTCCGCCTTCGCTGCGGCCGGCGTCACGCGCAGCAGGTAAGCAGCTTACCTGCCCGCCACCCCCGTGGCCGGGGGCTCGTAACAGGGGTCACTCCGCGCGCTCCGCCCGCGCAGCTTACCTGCCCGCCACCCCTGTTGCCGGGGGCGCGTAACAGGGGTCACTCCGTGCGCAGTGCGCTCACGAAAGGGGTGGGGCTCACCCTGGTTGATATAGACAGCAGCTAGGATGGTGGCCATGGAAGTTGGAACCCGCTAAGGAGTGTGTAACAACCCACCTGCCGAATCAACTAGCCCTGAAAATGGATGGCGCTGGAGCGTCGGGCCCATATACCCGGCCGTCGCCGACAGCGAGACGCGCTTGGAGGTGCGCACTGGTGTGCGTCTGGGTCGTGACAGCGTGGCACGCGAATGTCTGTACTGCATTGGATCGGTCTCCTTTCTTTAACAGGCAAAAGCTTTATAACCTCACTAATGTCTTGCATCGTCTATATTAGATATATAACAACGGGCGGGTGCGGGCGGATGGCGGGCGGATGCGGTTCTGATCAAATGTTAGATCGGGTGGATTGCGGACGGTTGACGACTTTCTGATGCGGTTGCGGATGAAATAATTGCCTATCCGCGCATCTCTAATAGCTAATCATACGCTGCAGTGTAAACAAGAAATGTATAATGGGGAATACATTTATTCATTGAATAGAACAAAGAACAGATCTCATTTGGAAATGTTCCACCTAAAAGAAAACGTCTACAACACTCAGACAAATAAACAAGGTAGAAATGGGGTTGTTTTTGTGAGGTCCTTTAGTGAGGTCGGCTTCAGCGCTGGTGTTACACTTCCTTAAACTTGACAATCCTAGAAGTTAAAGGTATGTCTCTGTAGGTAAACCTGGAACAGGTCGGAGCTAAACTTCTGGGCAAAGGCGGCACGCCATTTATCCAGTTCAAGGTAAGTCCCACCGAGGTCAATTGCAGGAAGAGACCCACCCATGGTTCACGGTGGCACAGTGAGCTCTGTTTCCGACTGCCACGCATCCCCCATAGGAACATCCTTCCAACACACAGGCTATATGTGGGGAGGGGTTTAGGTACTCAATCGTCAAATTGTCAACTATTCTAAGACACGACTATTATGGATCTATGCAGTTGTCGACGTAAGTGACAATAGCCATTGCTTGCACAATTGTAACTTTTTCCAGAGTCAAATGGGGATCGGGTGAAGGGTTTTTAAACCTGATGCAGTTTGTTGACATTGTTTTCCTCCATTTTGTGCAAATCATAATGTTGCTAGTTGCAGAAAGGCAGTCGAAGGAACCGCTGAGAAATCCACTGCGAAAGAAGAAAAGGACCTTTGATCGGATGTCGAAGCGTTGAATGTACAGGTAAGTGGTTAGGCTTCTTCCATTGTTTTAGATTTCATTATCGCCGCAAAAACACTTGAGTGAGAATGAAGACATTTACAAAACAAATACATGCTCACATAAACACATTTTTTAAAGAAATGGCCCTCTTGGCACTCAAAGTCAGGTCCAACTATCGTAAATATTACACTCGTTTGAAATTTCCGACAAACAAATCTGTGGGGGAAACTGACAACTCTTTAGTTAATTGTGACTATTCACGCTTCGGTCTTAGCGTTACGAGGACAATAAAACCAGCCGTTAGCTTAATTGGAGAACAATTTAACTCTAGCTTGTTCAGATTAAAAAATCCAAATTTTTTCCCGTCCCTACTGTTTTTAAGTCTTGGATTTTTCTGTCAATGAGGTCCCAAAACCACCATCATCCCCTCTTCTCATATGTCCTTTTCCTTGTTGATTATGTTGTATTCCGGTTTTTGCTATTGTTTTTCATCTTCGTTTTTGTTAGATAATTTTCGATTACGCAATGTTTCGGGCTTATGGGACTACAGTAGATTCTTGATCGGCGGTGGAACAGAATCGGTGTGACGTGCTGTGTCTACATTTTATAGCACCACTAGGGATAGATATGTTTCATATTTGATTTGATACGGTACCGATGCGCTCTAGAAGGTAATCAACTGTACCAATTTTTGATACTTCTTTGTGTTTTTAAGTGTTAATAAATGTTAATTTGTTATAAAATAAAATCTATGTTTTTATTTAACAGTGAGCTGATAGTGATAACTGTGCTTTGCAGTGGTTATATCTTGTTTTCTCACACTTCTGAGTCGCATACAGTAGACTTTGCATACAATTGCAATTCCAAGACATTAGATGGCAATAGTGTATAGGCTCCAGTGTGTTGCCCAGTCAGGGAGTACTGTAAATTCTGGACTATAAGCCGCAATTTTTTTTTCTTACGCTTTGAACCCTGCAACTTATAAAATTGTGTGGCTAATTTATGGATTTTTCTTCACGGCCTTAATGCAAATGGTTGAAAAAAAAAAATATTCAGCAAAGACGCTGAAAAGGTGTGTTATCATTTGTGCTATGGCGCCATCTTTTGGATGAGTTCCTGTACCCTTTTCCTGTTTCTCTGGTGTCTTCCTGGACTATTGTTTCCTTAAACCAAAAGGAATTGCTCTTTTGGACACTTTTAGTAATTATTGTCATGAATTGTTATTCCACTTTTCCATGAATAAATTGTTGCTGTACCACATGCACAACTCTCGTGTCTGTAAGGATCCAGCCAAACTATCAGAAAAAGGTTAGGAATATCAACGTTTTCCCTGTAGAGTTCAACCAGTTCATAAGTGCACCTGGCAACAGACATTGGGCTTATTTCTAAATGTACAGGTATTTGTAACTTCTGTTATGTAAAATACAAATTCAATGAGTTTAGAAAATAATAACAATACACGCTCAATGCTGTATTATCATCCATCCATCCATCCATCCATTTTCTACCGCTTCATCATGAAGCTAAAATTCCCACACATTGTGTTAATGTTGAAGACTGCTGCTACATTCCACTGACTGCTTGTTCGAGACATGTTTGGTATTGGTTCACATGCTTCATAGAGACAGAAATCAATAAAAAGATATTGGTCTTATAGGTACAATGGCAAATCTCGGTGTTCTGTGTCTTGCTGGTAATGAAAGGTCAGCTGCTAATCATGCATGCCTGCAGAGACAGCAAGTTTGAGTCACAGGACCTCACCAGACCCCTAAAGCAAAATATTTGCACCTGATCGCTTTAGTATTGCGATAATGTCCACACTAGTCTTATCTGTGGAAACGTTTTTCCTCGTCCTTGTGACATTACATATCATTACTCTTTTCATGGTTTTATAATAAATTCCTAGTCGAAAAAGAATAGCTTTTTTGCTGAATTACCAGTACCAAGTATTCACACATGCTTTAAATAATGCTGGTTAGCGCCTTGCATGGCAGCTCCCGCCATCAGTGTATGAATGTGTGTGTGAATGGGTGAATGTAGAAATACTGTCAAAGTGCTTTGAGTACCTTGAAGGTAGAAAAGCGCTATACATTTATAACCCATTTATCATTTATTTAATTATAAGGCCATTGTTTAAAAATGATTCCAACTCAACAAGCAACTATGTGCAGCTTGGTCAGGCAGGCTATTACTTTTTCAGCACACAAAGGACCGATTATCGACAGAAAATACATTTCAGTAGAACCTGTCTGTCAAAAAAAGTCCTTGTCCGCCATGTTCTTCTTATTACTGTTTTATTACTATACTACTTATTACTAAAAAGTGCTTGCTAAAAGGGGGACTGCACTTTTTTATTTTTATTTTGCCTATCGTTCACAATCATTAGGAGAGACAAGAAGACAAAAGGTTTTTGGGGTTATTTTTGCATTCTAACATGTAAAAATCGGCTTGTTCTTGGTAGCTTGCAAAGCAACTAATGGGGACAATCCATTCTACCTCAAAATCACTTTACAAATGCATTCAAAATCCTTCAAAAATACTTCATTTACATTCCGTAACCTGTAAAATAACAAAGCTGTAGCAAGATTGTTATTTTAAGAGCGAACACTGAAAAACTCTGTCTAGCGTAGTAACACATCGGTAGGCCTATGCTTCGGTATTAGCCGTGAAACCTAACTACGGCTAGATTAAGCTAGCTTCTATGTCAACACGAAACACATTTGATTGAGTTAGGACACCAATCTGTACTGACTGAAAAAAATGTAACAATTATTTTACAGTATCTGTAAAGAATTAGCCCACATTTCATTTTACAGTATCTGTAAAGTATTAGCCCACATTTCATGTTTTGTTTGGACACGAGCTAGCCCGACAGCATATGCTATCTGTCATGATACACACATGACGTGCTGCATGTATCATGATCAATGTAAAGTGTGACCCACTCAATGGACAGTTTGGTCCGGCTGGCCGGGGACAGGTTTTTTTTTCTGGTGGTCGAGATAGTATGGCTTCAAATTTCACATTTTTAAGCTTTGAGTCACGTTCACCTCACTCTCTCATCTTCTGTTTGCTCCAACGTCTCACTCTTCTTTCATGCTGGCTTTTAGAAGCAGTAGTTCATCATCATATATTGAGCTACAAAAAGATAGGGTTGCGAATCCTCATTTGTCCAAAAATAGTCGTCTTCATTGTTTGTTACCAAATCTGCCATTATTACAACACACACGTGCCTTTCTTTCCGGAAGTAGGACACACAGTCGTTGCCAGAAGTTGGAAAGGGCTGCTATGGAAACGGAGATCAACGCGCTGAAAAAAACAGTAAAATAAATAATGGATCAAAAATACGGTAAATAGTGTAATGGGTGTGTCAGTTACTTGCAGTGTTTATATAAAATGTTAATGGAGGGTTTTGAAGTTGTTTTAGAGGGCTTTGAAGGCTACAACGGTGACTCCCATTAGCTGAATCTTCCAAGTGTGTTTTATCATCTTTAAAATAAAAAATAAAACAAAAGACATGTGTGTTCTTGTCTCTCATAATGATTGTAAACGATAGGCAATTTTGTAAAAAAAAAAAATTGCAGTTCCCCTTTAAGCAGACGTTGACATACATGGTCGAACACTTTTGTCGACACAAAGGTTACTGTTATGAAAAATGGGTCAGTTTATCTTATAATATGTTGTATTGTCATTTTCTTAATTGTCGCTACGCAGCTCATGTTTGATCACTACTCAGCTGTTACATAGTTACAGTGACTTCCTGATCAGTGCAAAGTCAACTTCAAAATAAAAGCATGCCAGTATTAAGCTGGAATCTACCATATAAACTAACAAAATGCACTTAAAAATGTAATTGTTTTTAGATTGTCAGACACTGAAAGAAAGATTTGCAATATATCAAATCTTTATTGTCACTGTGGTTAAAACATAACAAAATTACTGAAAGGGTCTCTTCCTGCAAAACAGAAGAAACTAAATGGAGGATATTAAACTACTGCAGACTCAAAATTCCTTAATTATTGCCCATTCTTTTTGTGTCTCTGGTTAAAGGGGAAATGCACTTTTTTTTGGAATTTTGCCTATCATTCGCAATCATTATGAAAGACAAAAGGTTTTTTTTTGCATTCAAACATGTAAAAATCGGCTCGTTCTTGGTGGCTAGCAATGCAGCTAATGGTAGCAATCAATTCTACATCTAAATTATTTTAAAAATGCATAAATTCTTCATTTACGTTCCGTAACCTGTATAATAACCAAGCTGTAACGACATTGTTATTGTTAGAGTGAACACTGAAAAACTATTTTTCGGTGTGCTAGGTATTAGCTGTAAAAGCTAGCTACGGCAAGAATGAGCTATCTTCTACATCAGCAGAAAACGCATTTGAGTTTGGTATGCACAACGTTGCGATAGGACAACAATCTGTACTGACTGAAAAACATGAACAATCATTTTACAGTATCTGTAAAGTGTTAGCCTACATTTCATGTTTTGTTTGTACACAGCTAGCCAGACAACATATGCTGTCTGTCATGATAGACGCATGACGTGCTGCATGTATCATGATAAATATTAAAGTTTTACTCACTCGATGAACAGTTGTCTGTTTGATCAAGTGATTCAACGTGAGTCAGCCAGTCCCATTGATGTCAACTGTTTCAACTAAATGTAGCAATGATGCTAGTATATCGCCCCCTAAGCGTGTATTAATTCATTTTCCAATCACATCTGATGTCATCGTTATGTTACTCAAAGAACGTTGAGGGCATATTTGCAGACTATGCACTGAAACAGCCACTTTATGTATATTTTCTTTTCAACGCAATCACATTTTGTTGGTCATACAAATACAACAATATTAAGTGAATCTCACAAGATTTTGTAGGATGGTTGACAAAAAAATTCAAGTCAACCTCACATTTTTTGATATTGTTTCACAATTGTTCCGTTCCTAATATTTATTTTGTGGCTTTTATTTTGTAACTATTGCCTTGCACTTATTCTGCTTTGTGTTCCTTTCTTCGTGTTGCTGAGCGGTGGAACACCGACGGACGCGTGTATTTCCTTGGTTGTGAGTGCTCCTTTAATGCAGTCGGCTGCAACAGGAAGACATGGGATGGAACATTCTGCTATTATTCAAATACAATATATACTTTTTTAATACGGACAAAAGGCAGCCACTTGACTTTTGGCCTGTATATTTTTCCATTTATTTCTCACAACTGTTTTTATTCATACTTTATTATTCTGCCATCGACGTTTTTGTATACTGAATGACGTGCTGCTGCCTCTGCAAGTCTACTTTTACACACGCCCTAGGGATCAATAGAGTTCAATCTAATCTAATCTACAGATTTGACGTATGAGACAGCCAAGAGAGCTTCTTCTTCTCCGCCACCGCGTCTTAACTCCAGTCTAAGTTTTTGTTCTCTTGTTGCAATTTGCCCTTTTTGTTTTGTGTACGCTCTTACAATAAGAATGTCGCTACAACTTGGTTGTTATGCAGATTACGGAACAAAAACTAAGTATTGCCCCTGATGTGCGATCTGAGCCGAGGATGTCGTTGTGGCTTGTGCAGCCTTTTGAGACAATTGTGATTAAGAGCTACAGTATATAAGTAAATTTTGATTGATTGATTGTTTGATTGATATTGTTGGTGGTTTTTGGATGCATTTTAGACTGATTTAGATGTAAAATGGATTGCCCCAATTAGCAGCATTGCTAGCCACCTAGTACAAGCCAATTATTGCAAATTAGCACGCAATCCACCCTCCCCCCCAAAAAACAAAAGAACAAAAAAACATTTGACATTTGTCTCTCATAAGGGTTGTGAACGATAGTTAATAATAAAAAAAAGTGCAGTTTCCCTTTAATGTCCCCTATTTCCATCTAACAGCTTGACATTTTCTAGGAACACAAAGTGGTACTTCTTCAAGAAGAATGGAAAAAACAACACCTGCAATGTGTAGCAACAATATGGCGTGAACATTGAGAGGAGAGCCTCCTCAGTGCTAATCAGAAGCAGTTGATGAGACCAGGTAAAGATGCTGCAAGGCATGCGCAAACAGAAAGTTGTAACGAAAATAAGAGCACTGGACAGGAAATAAAGGAAAAATCCAAGGACCATGATAAACTGTATGTTATTTGCCAAGGGAGTTTACTTCTGTAATCTTCATCGGAGTGTACATCCCTCCTTCTGCAGACAAGGCTGCTGCTTGCGACACCATTTGTGCCGCTGTTGCTAGGCAACACATCAAACACCCCGATGCCTTGTTCTCATTCGGGTGACTTTAATAATGCTTCTTTGGACTCAATTTTACCCATTTTCCACGAATATGGGCACTGTGCAATACGGGACAATAAAACTCTACTGTATGCTAATTTAAAAGATGCATTGCACGGGACAGTCTGATCACAATCTGGTGCTTTTACCACCTCAATGTGTTCCTGTCTCAACAAAATCAGTGCAGAAGCGGAACCAGGAAGCATGTCTCGCCCTGCAGGACTGTTTTGAGACCACAGACTTGGACGTGCTCTGTGAGCCTCACGGGACAGACATTGACAGCATCACAGACTGCATCACAGAGTACATACATTTTTGTGAGGACTCCATCATCCCTGCAAAAACTGTCCATTGTTACCCAAATAACAAGCCCTGGATCACCAGCCAGCTAGCCTTCAGATATGGTGATCGGGATGAGTTGAGGAGGATACAGTGGCATCTTAAAAGTTCAGCTGGGAGAAGGAAAATATGCCTACAGAAGGAAGCTAGTGGCCAAATTCCAGCAGAATAACATTCGGGATCACAGGCTTCAATAACAAAGCCAAACTGCTGGACGGAGGTGTAGATTGAGCCAACGAGCTGAATTAGTTTTTCAATAGATTTAACCATGCAGCCCTTACTGGCCCTCCCCTCATTACTCCTGTCCTCACACCTACCCTGACCATCAATCCATAAACTCCTTCACTGTTGCCTGCCACTGCTGTTTCTCATACCCCCATTCCACCCCCACTGAGAAAGCCAGTCCGGTGTGTCTGACACCTGGCCATGTGAGACGACAGCTGGAGAGAGTCAACCACCCGTGTGCGGTAGAATGTATGCTCCCTTATTCCTGTTGATGGCATTGGTCCCTCGCTTTCTGATTTCCATAGCCTCCTTTATCCATCAACTATTTTTATTTATTTCTCATGAAATACTTCTCCTTGTGGGGAGTCGGTGCGGTGACCTGGTGGTGAGTTGGCCCTGATGGTGGGGAAAAATGCTGGTCAGACCTGGCAGACCCAAATGCATTGTGAGGGTCCTGCAGAGTCTCCTGTCAGAGAAAGTTTCAATTTCCACCTCCGGAAGAACTTTGACCATGTAACAAGGGAGGCGCTGCACATTAAATCAAAGTGGAGCATGTTCCATGCCTCTATTGTCGAAGCAGCCGATCGGAGCTGTGGCCGCAAGGTGGTTGTGTCTGTTATGGCAGCAATCACAGAACCTCTGGTAGACACCAGCGGTGAGAGATGCTGTCAAGCTAAAGAAGGAGTCCTATCAGGTTCTTTTGGCCCGTGTGACTTCTGAGGCAGCGGACAGGTACCGTCAGGTACCGTCAGGCTAAGCGGCCACCATCCACCTCATGGGGAAGCTGTGCACTGTGAACACTGTGTGTGGTGGGGATGGTATGCTGCTGACCTCAATTCGGGATGTTGTGGATCGGTGGAGGGAATACTTCGCAGAACTCCTCAATCCCACCTACACATCTTCTAATGAGGAAACTGTGCCTAGGGTATCTATGGTGGGCTCTCCCATTTCTGGGGCTTAGGTTGCTGAGCTCCTCGGTGGCTGGTTGGAGGTGTAGATAGAGCCAACAAGCTGAATTTGGTTTTCAATAGATTTAACTTTGCACCCCTTACTGGCCCTCCCCCCACTACTCCTGTCTTCACACCTCCCCTGACCATCAATCCACAAACTCCTTCACTGTTGCCTGTCACTGCTGTTTCTCATTCCCCCACTTCCACCCCCACTGAAAAAGCCAGCCCGATGTGTCTGACACCTGGCCATGTGAGACTATAGCTGGAGAGAGTCAACCCCCGGTGTGCGATAGAATGTATGCTCCCTTATTCCTGTTGATAGCGTTGGTCCCTCACTTTCTGATTTCCATAGCCTCCTTTATCCATCAATTATTTTTATTTATTTATCATTAAATACTTCTCCTTGTGGGGAGTCGTTGCGGCGACCTGGTGTAGAGTTGGCCCTGATGGTGGGGAAAGATGCTGGTCTGCCACGGAGAAAGTTTCAATTTCCATCTCCGGAAGAACTTTGAACATGTAACAAGGGAGGCGCTGCACATTGAGTCAGAGTGGAGCATGTTCCGTGCCTCTATTGTCGAAGCAACCGATCGTAGCTGTGGCCGCAAGGTGGTTGGTGTCTGTCATGGCAGCAATCGCAGAACCCCTGGTAGACACCAGCGGTGAGAGATGCCGTCAAGCTGAAGAAGAACCTATCAGGTTCTTTTGGCCCGTGTGACTTCTGAGTCAGCGGACAGGTGTCGCCAGGTACCATCGGGCTAAGCGGCTTGCCGTTTTGGTGGTCGCTGAGGTGAAGACTCGGACATGATAGGAGTTCGGGTAAGCCATAGAAAACGACTTCCGGGTGGCTTTGAAGCGATTCTGGACCACCATCCACCTCATGGGGAAGCCGTGTACTGTCAACACTGTGTATGGTGGGGATGGTGTGCTGCTGACCTCAACTCGGGATGTTGTGCATCGGTGGAGGGAATACTTTGCAGACCTCCTCAATCCCACCTACACGTCTTCTAATGAGGAAACTGTGCCTAGGGAATCTGTGGTGGGCTCTCCCATTTCTGGGGCTGAGGTTGCTAGCTCCTCGGTGGCAGGAACCTGGGGGTGGATGAGATCCGGCAAGAGTTCCCAAAGGCTCGGGATGCTGTGGGGCTGTCTTGGTTCACAAGACTCTGCAGAATTGCGTAGACGTTGAGGGCGATGCCTCTGGATTGGCAGACAGGGTGGGTTCACATTCCTCAGCCTTCCCGGAAAGGTCTGTTCAGGTGTACTGGAGAGGAGGCTACGTCGGATAGTCAAACCTCGGATTCAGGAGGAGCAGTGTGGTTTTTGTACTGGTCGTAAGACTGTGGACCATCTCTCCACTCTCAGCAGGATCCTCGAGGAAGCATGGGAGTTTGCCCAACCAGTCTACATGTGCTTTGTGGAATTGGAGAAGGCGTTCGACCGTGTCCCTCAGGAAGTCCTGTGGGGAGTGGTCAGAGAGTATGAGGTACCGGACCGCCTGATTGTAGCGGTCCGCTCCCTGTATGATCGGTGTCAGAGCTTGGTCCGCATGGCTGACAGTAAGTCAGACCCATTTCCAGTGAGGGTTGGACTCCACCAGGGCTGCCCTGTGTCAAATATTCTGTTCATAACATTTATTGACAGAATCTCTCGCCAAAGTCAGGGCGTTAGGGGATCCACTTTAGTGCCTGCAGGACTAGGTCTCTTCTTTTTGCAGATAATGTGGTCCTGCTGGCTTCATCTGGCCAGGAATTTCAACTCTCACTAGATCCGAGTGGAAAGCAACTCGAATCAGCACCTCCAAGTCCGAGTCCATGGTTCTCGCCCGGAAAAGAGTGGAGTGCCATCTCCGGGTTGCAGTAATGCAGACCCTGTATTGATCCGTAGTGGTGAAGAAAGAGCTGAGCTGAAAGACAAACCTCTCAATTTACCGGCCGATCTACATTCCTATCCTCACCTATGGTCATGAGCTTTGTGTTATAATCGAAAGGACACGATACAAATACAGGCGACTGAAATGAGTTTCCTACGTCGGGTGGCAGCGTTCTCCCTTAGAGATAGGTTGAGAAACTCAGAGTAAAGCCACTGCTCCTCCACATTGAGAGGAGCCAGATGAGGTGGTTATAGGGCATCTAGTCAGGATGCCTCCGGACGCCTCCCTGGGTAGGTGTTTAGGGCACGTCCGGCCAGTAGGAGGCCGAAGACACGTTGGGGGGACTATGTATCCTAGCTGCCCTGGGAATGCCTCAGTGGCTGGGGAGAAGGAAGTCTGGGCTTCCCTGCTTAGTGTCATGACCTGTGGTCTAAATCATGTTTTGTTTAGTTATGTTCTGTTTGTTTAAGACTCTAGTAGTTCCTGTTTTTTTGCTCCCTTGTTTGGTCACCATGACGACCGATTAGTTTCACCTGCCTCATTTGTTTGGACTCATGCACCTGTTTCAATCAGAGACTATTATTTAAGCCTGTTTGCCAGGGAGTCGGCTGGCAACATTGCTAGTTTTCATGCCATAGATTCATGCTCTACTCTGACATTGATACACTGGATTTACTCTGTTTTTGCTCTCTTGTTGATAGTTTCATGCTGATGATAATGTCATGCTCTGCTCATGCCACAGTAAGTGTTGTTTGTTTTATGTGCATAGTTTACGTTTAAGTGTTAGTTTTGTGCCTCCGCTGTGAGCGCTTTTTGTTTGTACCCTTTTTTGAGTAGAAATTAAAAATGTTCTTACCTTCAAGCCTTGACTGGTCTAGTCCGATTGCATCCCGGAAAAACAATCCTCTCAGCGAGCTGCGTAAAAGTCCACGTCCTGACAGAATGTCGCCAGCAAAACGTTTTCTCGCAACGGACTTTGAGGTAATGGAGGAAGACACGGTGGAGGTGTTACGTGCCATGGAGCGTCAGGGCCTAATGTGGGGTCCGAGCGGCAAGTTGATCCAAATCAGCTCCGTGTGGCCCAGAGACGTTGTCGCGTCGCCCCAGTGCCGGAAGAGCCAGCAAAGACAAAAGCCGTCAGGAGGTGCTTCTCCGAGCCAGCAGGACGCGTCGTTCCCGCGGGCTCCTCCTCCTCCGGGCCGAGGCAAGCTGCAGACGGCACGGCCTCGCCCTGATGACGTCACGGACCAGGATTTTTTTTTTCTAAACTTTTTTTTGTCAGCCGCCCCAACAAAAGACTCTATTTCCATGATAAATGATTATCAGGACATGTTTATGGAAATTAGAGCTGGTCAATCCAAGCCATCCAAATTTCATGCTCTGCCCCCCAAGACTCAAGCCCCGCCCACGTCACGGAATTATTATTTTTTTCCTCCCTCTCAACTTCAGGTGGGGGATGAAGAAAGACATTTTGGACAATTCAAAGGGGAGGATTCTATCTCCTCCCTCCACCCACCCCTAAAGACGGTTCCAGACCACAGGGAGTGCGTCTGGTATCCGCTCTTTGAGGGGGGGGGGGGGCGCTAGGGCTGGGAGCTGTGCTAGTGGGGTGGCTCAGCTGCGCCTAACCAGGCAGCAACCTCCAGCCCGGCCACCACCACCGGTTCTTCGGCGTGCCAAGCCGCAACCCCCAGCTAGACCACCTCTGCCAAATCCAAGGCAAGCGACCCTACCAGCTTCAAGGCTAGCACGCGTCCAAGTTCCACCACGCCAAGTACCACCACGCCAAGTTCCACCACGCCAAGTTCCACCACGCCAAGTTCCACCATGCCAAGTTCCACCACGCCAAGTTCTACCATGCCAAGTTCCACCACACCAAGTTCCACCATGCCAAGTTCCACCACGCCAAATTCCACCATGCCAAGTTACACTATGCCAAGTTCTACCACGCCAAGTTCCACCATGCCAAGTGCCAGTCGCAGCTCCACGACGCCAAGTGCCGCCAGTCGCAGCTCCACGACGCCAAGTGCCACCAGTCACAGCTCCACGACGCCAAGAGCCGCCAGTCACAGCTCCACAACACCAAGTGCCGCCAGTCGCAGCTCCACGACGCCAAGTGCCGCCAGTCGCAGCTTCACGACGCCAAGTGTCACGCCAAGCTTCGCCGCCTGCCGCACTACGCCAAGCTTCCACGCCTGCCACGACGAGAACGCGCGCAGCTTCCACGCCTGCCACGACGAGGACGCGCGCAGCTTCCACGCCTGCCACGACAAGGACGCCCACAGCTTCCACGCTTGCCACGACGACGCGCGCAGCTTCCACGCCTGCCTCGACTACAACGCGCCCACCTCCTAGTCGGCCACGGATGTGGCCGTTCCCTGGTCGTCCACCATGCCAAGTGCGCCCACCTCCTCGTCGGCCACGGATGTGGCCGTTCCCGGGTCGTCCGCCTTGTCAGGTGCAGCGGCGTTCTACGCGTCGTTGCCACCTGACTCTTCCTTGGTGGATTATGGGACACTTGGTCTGGCGACCCACCGCCATGTCCCCATCCCCGCCCTCCCATGACTCTTGATCTTGCTTTGTTTATTGTTTTTTGGACATCTGGGATCTGTCCTTGAGGGGGGATTCTGTCATGATCTGTGGTCTCGATCATGTTTTGTTTAGTTATGTTCTGTTTGTTTAAGACTCCATTAGTTCCTGTTTTTTCGCTCCCTTGTTTGGTCACCATGACGACCGATTAGTTTCACCTGCCTCATTTGTTTGGACTCACGCACCTGTTTCAATCAGAGACCATTATTTAAGCCTGTTTTGCCAGTGAGTCGCCTGGCGACATTGCTAGTTTTCATGCCATAGATTATTGCTCTACTCTGACATTGATACTCTGGATTTACTCTGTGTTTGCTCTCTTGTTGATAGTTTCATGCTGATAATAATTGCATGCTCTGCTAATGCCACAGTAAGTGTTGTTTGTTTTATGTGCATAGTTTACGTTTAAGTGTTAGTTTTGTTCCCTGCACCAAGTTGTGTGCCTCCGCTGTGAGCGCTTTTTGTTTGTACCCTTTTTTGAGTAGAAATTAAAAATGTTCCTACCTTCAAGCCATGACTGGTCTAGTCCGATTGCATCCAGGGAAAACAATCCTCGCTGCGAGCTGCGTAATAATCCACGTCCTGACACTTAGGCTGCTGCCCCCACGACCCGACCTTGGATAAGCGCAAAATGATAGATGGATGGATGGACTCTGGGACAGAGCAATGAAGCACTCAGGTGAACAGGGCAAGTGAGAACATGGATCAAAAATAACTTTTTGGTGCACAAATCGGGGGACGGATTGACTCTGGGACAGAGCAATGAAGCACTCAGGTTAACAGGGCAAGTGAGAACATGGATCAAAAATAACTTTCTGTCGCACAAATCGGGATCTGAAGGTCTATGGAATCCAGTGGTACTACCTACTGTCAGTATAGCAATGAGCAGTTCTATATATATATAAATATACTTTCAGTTAAGTGTCTTTAAACTGACAACATAAACATCCAGTGTAACAATTGTAAAACAATAATATTCACGTTAGTGTTTTTCCACTTTTAACTTCAGAACAACAGTGTCTTCTGTGGTGGAAAATACTGACTCTCAGAAAAGTTATCTTACAATACCTCTTAAATTTATGCTTGGCCTCCTTGGTATCAAATGGATTTTTCGGGTGGTGGTCTATCAAGTAGCTTCTCATACTAATTGTGTTCCCTGCAGTGCAGTGTCACCAAACTTTTTGTTTGTTCTCGCTGGCACATTTCCTGCTTAAAACATGGATAACAAATCCATTTAAATCACTAGTTGATTTAGTGTTATCGATAAAAAAAATGTGGGTTGACATCATGACATTATAACTTCTGAACAGATGTATGTGTTGTCTTGGAAACACTACAGACAAGTTTGCCTTGCAGTATACCCAGACTAAAGAAGTTGTGTTTTCGCCAGGGTTTGTTTGTCTGTCTGTTAGCAATAGATTTTAATGAAAACTTCAGGAAATGTCCAAAACCACACACAGACTTCGTACACGCAGGGAATTTTGGGAGATGTATCGGTAGTTTGCATTGAGACCGGCCAATTCAAAAGTGCCAGCAAAAAACTACACTGAACAAGTTTTAATTTTTTACCTTGATGATTTTGATACCAAAATACAGCGGTATTTATAATACCATTACACTAATTATTACTAATTATTACCGTTATTACTAATTATTCATCATTTTCAAAATGTGTATTTATTTTGATATTTTGAGTGATATACAATAGGCCAACAAGCTATCTGGCTGTGGTAGCTTGACATGCAAATTTCAATCAGTTCTTCTTCCTTTTGACATTTTCAACTGATCTCTTGTCCATAATAAGCAGCAGAGAAGCTGGCTGTTCATTGCGTCACGTCTAGGGTGGTCAGTGTGATCACAGTATGCAGTGTACTAGTCTGTGACTTTGCAGGTGCTTTCTTTTAGATGCAAATGTAATGATGCCACACATTTTATTACAAATTGTCAGTGAGGGTGAAACCACACCCGTGCATTAGCGTCACATTTAACCCTGCCCTGGTCGTAGCAAAGCAGCACTCAGCTCATCCCAGTGGAAGTGTCCCATTAAAACACTGCTTGTGGCAAGTGTCAGCGCTCAGAGCGGTGTGAAAGATGAGCGCAATAACGGAAAAGGAGCATATCACATGGCATCACAAGTGGGCCTCCAGGGTGTGAAACGAGTTGATGCCACGCATCACGCAAGCCTTCAGGGGTGGAGAAGGTTAAACATGACGTCACTGTACATACTCAGCCCTCCTTCCGTTATATGATCCACAGATAGGAGCTTATAAACCTGTCCTATGTGGAAAAAAATGCAGCGGGCCTTAAAGCACGTACAGTATGTGAAGTTTGCTTTGATTTTTTATGTATCAGAAGGGCTTTCTGGGCTTTATAGTGTGAACATATCTGTCTCAGTTGACAGAACATTAAAATAAAACTGGCATACTGTAAGTGCACATGCGTCGATCTAGATGGCCGCTGCTGCAGTTCGCTGAGTTCTTGTCTTTTGTCTATGTTCTTTGTTCGCTTGTACTTTTTTATATTTTTACATTTACTCTACATTTACTTTCTATCTAGTCGTGCCCTTCTAAACATGCAGTTTAGAAGTGTTTTGTTCGTCCTACTGACGGTGGGGATGCTACTGAAGAGCTCAGACGGGCAACAACAGTGGAGAGGCTCTTTTATCTACACCAGGGAACAGTTGTTAGCGGCACCAGTTATTAGCATCCAGCTAACGGACCCGGCGCTAACTAACCAGAACCCGGAGGAACTAAAAAGGACTTATGGAGGTGCTCATGGCTGTCGAGGGAAAAGGAGACGCTCGAGACAGAAGAGGGCTGAAGCGAGGAGGGAGAGAAGGAGATATACACCATATCTTCCTTCCATCGTCATGGGTAACGTGCTGTCTCTGGCAAATAAAATGGATGAGTTGTCGGTGCTTGCCGGTAGTCAGAAAGAATATCGTGAGTGTAGCCTAATGTGTTTTACTGAGACGTGGCTGCACGACGATGTTCCGGATAGTAACGTCTTTATAAACGGGTTTCAAACGGTGTACGCTGACCGGGACCGAACCAACGGCAAGCGGGATGGAGGGGGGCTTGCTTTGTTTATTAATAAGAATTATTGTCATCCCGGTCATATCACAATAAAAGAGCGCCACTATGACCCGAATATAGAGATGTTAGCTGTAGGACTCAGACCATATTATTTGCCCAGGGAGATTCCGCATGTTATCGTGATGGCAGTATACATCCCCCCCTCTGCTAACACTGCAGCTGCCAGTGACGTCATCCACAGCTCGATAGCCAGACTACAAACCAAGCACCCGAAAGCTCTAATCCTCATCTCGGGGGATTTTAACCATGTTACTATGGACAAATAACTACCCAACTTCACTCAGTATGTCAGCTGCCACACCAAAGGAAATAAGATCCTGGACCTGCTGTACGCAAACATCAAGGATGCGTATAGCTCCATACAACTCCCAGAGCTGGGCCGGTCAGACCACAACCTTGTTTACCTCAACCCCTTTTATGTGCCTCTGGTCAAAAGACAGCCTGTGACCAAAAAAACAGTGAGAAGGTGGTCAGAAGGGGTCCAAGAGACACTACAGGGCTGTTTTGAGGTAACTGACTGGCAGGTGCTCATGGAGCCTCATGGAGAGGACATTTACGGGCTCACAGAGTGCATCACAGACTATATCAACTTCTGTGTTGACTCAAATGTCCCATCAAGGACGGTCACCTGCTACCCAAACAAAAAGCCGTGGGTGACCAAGGACATCAAAGCCCTACTGAATGAGAAGAAGAGGGCATTCAATGCTGGTAACAGGGAGGAGGTGAAAAGAGTTCAGGGGCTGCTGAAGACCAAACTCAGGGAGACCAAGGAGAACTACAGGAGGAAGCTGGAAGGGATGCTGAAGGACAACAACATGAAGGCGGTTTGGAGAGGTATGCGAACCAATCCATCCCCCCCTCCCCGCCTCACAGCCCCCCAACACCAATGACTACTTCCCCCCTTTCAACACCTCACCCTCACCAACCACCTGAGACCCCCCCAGTGTGTCTGTCTGCAGAACAGGTGAATGCACAGCTAAATAAGTTACACACAGGCAAGGCCGTGGGTCCTGACGGTGTGAGCCCCAGGGTGCTCAAAGCCTGTGCCCCACAGCTGTGTGGTGTGCTCCAGCACATCTTCAACATGAGCCTTAGGCTGCAGAAAGTCCCCACACTGTAGAAAACCTCATGCGTGGTCCCCATCCCCAAGTGCACGCGACCCAGCACCTCGAAGGACTATAGGCCGGTGGCTCTAACCTCCCATATCATGAAGACCATGGAGAGGTTGGTCCTGGAACAACTCCGCCCTACAGTCAAGCCCCACCTGGACCCACTCCAATTCGCCTACCAGCCCCGACTGGGAGTGGAGGACGCAGTCATCTACCTGCTGAACCGAGCCCACACTCACCTAGACAAGCCTGCGAGCAGTGTGAGGGTCATGTTTTTTTACTTCTCCAGTGCTTTTGATGCCATATGGCCTGGACTACTGGGTGTGAAGTTGGAGACGATGCAGGTGGAGGCTCCCTTGGTGTCCTGGGTTGTTTACTTTTGAAACTGATGCTTAGTGTGCTGTTTTTCCCTGCTTCCTGTGAGTATTAAATTAGTTTTACTTGCATTCCGCCTGCCATTCTCTGCATCCTTGGGGTCACGCTGGAAGCAACGCTCTCCAGATCCCTGACAGAAAGGTTCCAGTGAAAGCAATACAATACTCCTCAAGCCATGACAGAGGTGTCATTCAACTGTAAATCCATGTATCATCCCAAAAGTTATGAAAATATTTTATGTAGGTTGAAAAGTTACTTAGTGCTGCTATTAAGAGGTATATCAAGTCTGGCGATGGAAAGAAGGCATTTAGTTATCTATCGATTACTCAAAAATGAATTGATATGGGAAATGACTGCCGGATTCATTTAAAAAATGATATAAAGAGAACAGTGTGTTGGGATATTTCAGTCATTTGGATGTTATGGGTCCTCTTTTTTTCATTCACAATCCCTATGTGAGACAAGAATAAATATGTTCTCTTTTTTATGCATTCTAATTTGTAATATTCTGCGCATAAAGCCCATCCATCCATCCATCTTCTTCCGCTTATCCGAGGTCGGGTCGCAGGGGCAGCAGCCTAAGCAGGGAAGCCCAGACTTCCCTCTCCCCAGCCACTTCGTCCAGCTCCTCCCGGGGGATCCCGACACGTTCCCAGGCCAGCCGGGAGACATAGTCCCCACCTTCTACCATCCTAGTCACGTCTGTTGTGTCCTTGGGCAAGACACTTCACCCCTTGCTCCTGATGGCTGCTGGTTAGCGCCTTGCATGGCAGCTCCCGCCATCAGTGTGTGAATGTGTGTGTGAATGGGTGAATGTGGAAATACTGTCAAAGTGCTTTGAGTACCTTGAAGGTAGAAAAGCGCTATACAAGTATAACCCATTTATCATTTATTTATTAACGTGTCCTGAGTCTTCCCCGTGGTCTCCTACCGGACAGACGTGCCCTAAACACCTCCCGAGGGAGGCGATCGGGTGGCATCCTGACCAGATGCCCGAACCACCTCATCTGGCTCCTCTCGATGTGGAGGAGTAGCGGCTTTACTTTGAGCTCCCCGTGGATGACAGAGCTTCTCACCCTATCTCTAAGGGAGAGCCCTGCCACCCGGCGGAGGAAACTCATTTCGGCCGCTTGTACCCGTGATCTTGTCCTTTCGGTCATAACCCAAAGCTCATGACCATAGATCCTCCCATGTCCGAGTTTTTGCCTCCGCAACCGCTGAAGCCGCACACCGCTTGGCCTGTCGGTACCTGTCCGCTGCCTCAGAAGTCCTATTAGCCAAAAAAAACCGATAGGACTCCTTCTTCAGCTTGACGGCATCCCTCACCGCCGGTGTCCACCAACGGGTTCTAGGATTACCGCCACGACAGGCACCAACTACCTTGCGGGCACAGCTCCAATCAGCTGCCTCGACAATAGAGGCACGGAACATGGTCCACTCATGTCCAGTACCTCCCTCGTGACATTTTCAAAGTTCTTCCGGAGGTGGGAATTGAAACTCTCTCTGACAGGAGACTCTGCCAGACGTTCCCAGCAAACCCTCACAATGCGTTTGGGCCTGCCAGGTCTGTCCGGCATCCTCCCCCACCATCGCAGCCAACTCACCACCAGGTGGTGATCGGTTGAAAGCTCCGCCCCTCTCTTCACCCGAGTGTCCAAAACATGAGGCCGCAAATCCGATGACACAACCACAAAGTCGATCATGGAACTGCGGCCTAGGGTGTCCTGGTGCCAAGTGCACATATGGACACCCTTATGTTCGAACATGGTGTTCATTATGGACAATCTGTGACGGGCACAAAAGTCCAATAACAAAACACCACTCGGGTTCAGATCCGGGCGGCCATTCTTCCCAATCACGCCTCTCCAGGTTTCACTGTCGCTGCCAACATGAGCATTGAAGTCCCCCAGTAGAACGAGGGAATCACCCGGGGGAGCTCTCTCAAGTACTCCCTCGAGCGAATCCAAAAATGGTGGGTACTCTGAGCTGCCGTTTGGCGCATAAGCGCAAACCACAGTCACCCGAAGGCGGAGGGAAGCTACCCTCTCGTCCACCGGGTTGAACTCCAACGTGCAGGCTCTGAGCCGGGGGGCAACAAGAATTGCCACCCCAGCCCGTCGCCTCTCATTGCCAGCAACCCAAGGGTCACTTAGTCTCCTTATTTTTTATTTTTCACAAAAAAATTATCCATCCTTACATTTTCTACCGCTTGTCCCTTCTGGGGTGGCGGGGGTTCGCTGGAGCCCATCTCAGCTACAATCGGGCGGAAGGCGGGGTACACCCCGGACAAGTCGCCACCTCATCACAGGGCCAACACAGATAGACAGACAACATTCACACTCACATTCACACACTAGGGCCAATTTTTAGTGTTGCCAATCAACCTATCCCCAGGTGCATGTATTTAGGGGTGGGAGGAAGCCCGGAGGGAACCCATGCAGTCACGGGGAGAACATGCAAACTCCACAGAGAAAGATCCCGAGCGCAGGGTCGAACCCAGGACCTTCGTATTGTGAGGCAGACGCACCAACCCCTCTACCATCGTGCTGCCCAGTACAAAATTATGATTTAACAATTTGTTTTCCATCTATTTGTAATGCTCCAAAATATGCATTCAAATTAATATAAAGATTTAATTAAAAATTGTACAATAATAGTTTCACACAAAAACGGGGGAAAAAGAAGAATAAATCACCACGCGGGTAGGCGTAAAGACAATTGGATTGACAGTGCTGCCAACAAGGTGTCCATTATTTATTTTTAAGGGAGTTGGTAACTCTAGACCCAAAGCTACACAAGCACATGACAAGAATAATAGCACTTTAATTTTCAAATTGACACTGACATTCACAGAGCCGCGCTGCTTGCGTGGCAAAAAACTGAAAGCATTTGCTGCATTGTGCCAGAGTCTATTACATGAAATGTCATTTAAATTTTACAATATTTGTCATCTCAGTTGTAGCCAAGCTGAAACATTCCAAACAATAGTTTTATAGCACATTTGCACATTTTTTTCAGTGGAAAGGTTTCATGGAGCACAGTTACTATTATCGCAAATAATGTTGAAGCCAGCCAGGCTTTATATGGTTCCTTTTTTGCCCTCATTACAGTTGTGGTACAGGCAGTGCGCTCACCAAGATGAATAATTAGCTGGAATAAAAGCAGATTCATGTAAATTTAAAATACAGCTAATTAACAAAGGTCCAACAGACAAAGGTGTATAAATAATACCATGTCAGTGCTTTTTCCGAATGCCACATTTCTCAAACAATTCCAAAATTTTAACATTTAGCTCATTTAAGACAAACAGACTGACCATTGTTTTCAATTTTTTTTTTAACAGGTTAGTGTTATTGTAGTGAGTCTTCTTCTGCGTTGTGTTTTTTTAAAATAAAAGACACTTCACCATGCCGTCGGTTCAGTATTTATTGGGAAACCTGTGTTGGAAACACAAAACACACACACAGGTCTCAACTTTCTGGCGGAGTGATATCTGCTCCTTCTCGTTCAGAAGTCCGAAGGAAGAGAAAGTAACATTCATTCATTCATATAAAAATAATAATAAATTAAATTACATTAACAAAAACGTTTTCTTACAAAATAATAATGCACAAATCCACATACCTGTGTTGGAAACACAAAACACACACACAGGTCTCAACTTTCTGGCGGAGTGATATCTGCTCCTGTGTAATGCAAACACCACGCGTAAGTACTATCAAACAATTTACACAGTCGACGCTCTACGTCTAAATAACCGAAATTGTGCATAAAAATTACTCAAAACAACACATCACTTGTACCCACAACAATACTGAGTTAACTTTTCAAGTATCTAGGAACGTTTAGGAAGACTATTTACAATATGAAGAAACACGGAGCAGTGGAGAACTATTACCTTCTCGTTCAGAAGTCCGAAGGAAGAGGAAGTAAAGCAATCGAAAAACAGCAAAGACACTTCCCGCACCGGACATCCGGTTCTTCAAAATAAAAGCGTTACTTCAAAATAAATATAATACCCTGTCTAGTTCATAATATAGCGCAACAACATCACACTATTACATTATCACACGATCCCTTTTTAGACAAGCAGTAAACTTAGAAGGTAAATCACAAGCTGTTGGTTAAAAAAATTAATTGCTCATAAAGTCGATAACAGTTGAAATTGCACTCGAAAACGATATCAACTTGACTCGTTAAAGGGGAACTGCACTTTTTTAGAAATGTTGCTTATCGTTCACAATCAAGAGGGACAAGAACACACATGTCTTTTTTGTTAGGATTTTAAAGATGGCAAACGCTTGCAAGATGGGGCTAATAGGAGTCACTATTGTAGCCTTTAAAGCCCTCTAAAACAACTTCAGAAGCCTCCATCAACGTACATATGGGATCTTTCTGTGTGGAGTTTGCATGTTCTCCCCATGACTGCATGTGTTCCGTCCGGGTACTCCGGCTTCCTCCCACCTCCAAAGACATGCACCTGGGGATAGGTTGATTGCAACACTAAATTGGCCATAGTGAGTGAATGTGAGTGTGAATGTTGTCTGTCTATCTGTGTTGGACCTGCGATGAGGTGGCGACTTGTCCACGGTGTACCCCACTGAGATAGGCTCCAGTGACCCTGAAAGGGACAAGCGGTAGAAAATGGATAGATGGGATGGATATTACTATATAATATATACAATATATAACAAATCCCAATTACCATGTACAATATTACAGTAATCAAACACGACTGTGTTTTCTAATCATGGCAGACTTGGTAATAGACAACGAAGACGACTATTTTTGGACAAATGAGGATTTACAACCTTATCTTTTTTAAACTAAATACGGAGGATAAACTGCTACTTATAGATTGTTGGAGCAGACGGAAGCCGAGAGAGTGCGACATAGTCACGCTGCAAATCTGAAACTTTGAATTAATGGATTGTTTACCCAAATCAACTGGAAACATCCCTGGTCAGCTAAACAATTGTCCTTCGAGTAAGTAATTATACTATTGATCATGATACATGCAGCACATCTACGTACACTACAGTCCATACGATGCAAGCTAGCTGTGTACAAACAAAACATGAAATGTGAGCTAATACTTTACAGATACTGTAATACGATTGTTCATGTTTTACAGTCAGTACAAATTGGTGTTCTATCGCAGTGTTGTGCATTACAAACTCAAACGCGCTTTGTGCTGACGTAGAAGCCAGCTTATCTCTTACCGTAGTTAGCTCTTATGGCTAATACCATAGCACGCCGATGTGTTAGTACGCTAGAAAAACAGTTACTCGATGTTCGCACTTACAATAACAATGTCGCTACAAATTGGTTATTATACAGGTTACCGAACGTAAATGAAGTATTGTTGACGGTTTTTGAATGCATTTTTAAAGTGATTTAGAGGTAGGATGAATTGTCCCCATTAGCAGCATTGCTAGCCACCAAGAACATGTTTCAATGTGAAAGAAAAAAAAAGCTTTTGTCTTCTTGTCTCTCATTAGGATTGTGAACGTTAGGCAAAATTCCCCCCAAAAAGTGCAGTTCCCCTTGAAGGCTTCACTTCATATTTTAGTCTTTGGCATTCTCAATCTATGCAACAATACCAAAATGTACACATCCCTGAGGGCTACAGAGTTCAAAATTGTATTCAGTTTCAAATCGTTGTTGACCTGAGGGTAACATACACTTAAAAAGGTTACCTTCGTAATTTTTTTTAGTATTTTTCTAATTTGTAAAAACAAAGACTGATGATCTCACTGTATATATATTATGGCTGTCAAGTTTAACAGTTACCACCGCACATAATTAGTCACAACAAGTTATCTTATAATCATGTATCAATGCAGATTAATCACAGTTTATTTTGACCGCAAATGCTCCTTTACTTTAACTGTGTATGGTTACTTGAAATGCAGTATGGGTTGGCATATGGTCAGTGATCAGGTCAATGCATACGTCAGTGATAAGATGAGTGAATAGACTCTGACTGATGTGCTCTGTGACAAATTTCACTCCAAAATACATTTCAATGGGACTTCAAATAATACTGCTAACACGTTTCGAGCAAATCAATTACATATATTTCGTAAAACATTTAAAACAATTTTTATCTATGCCATTCTGATGATAAAATTGTATTTGTTAATACAAATTATGCAATCAAGTAATTTACTGTGATTATTCATGATTTATCACAATTAGAAAGTGTCAGGCTTGGTCAGAAGGATAGGACTCCGATGCAGAGTAGGGAATATATCGGCAGGCTTTTATTTTTGAAAGCTTCCTTTTCACCTCCAGAATCAGGGTAATTCAAAATCTACAGTAACTTAACTAGTTGGCGAAAAGGTTCCAAAAAAAAGGAACAACCGAAAATCACTACGACAGGAGGAAAACACAAAAACACTGACAAACTATAATTGGCGACGTATATTCTATGAAACTTATATAAACACAAAACGCTCCAATAGGAGGAAGAAACAATGGCTATGAAAATTCTACACTTTTTCTAATCTAATAATTGTTAACAAAAAATGTCACACAAAAATTTGAGGAAAGAAAGAACTATAAGAAAAACTGAAATCTAACCACTTCAGCTGTAAAACTAAATAACACAAAATCACGCTGCTGAGGAGGAGAAAAAGAAAACTCAAAATAGCAACGAAGGGATTCAGGATCAAGGTATACAAACGTGAGACGAGGCAAGGCATGGACAGGCATGGACATGGATTCTAGAGAGGCACGAATACTCGAGACAATCTGGCACAGAACAAAGGGAGGAGTGGGTTTATAAGACACATGAGGGTAATAGGGAGCAGGTGGAAACAATCAGGGAACAGGGATGACGTCAGACTGATGACACAAAAGGAAGGGCAAGTGACCTGAAACTAGAGGAGAGTTACTTTTCAAACTAAAAGATGCAAATCACAAGACAGAAAAAAACCAAGACAAGACATCCCTCACCGCGGTGTGACAGAAAGTGTGATCAATCTGATTCAAAAATAATAATTTACCGGTAATATTACATCACATTTAACCAATACATGTATATATATACTTGTGGTGAGTCACCAGTTGAGCCTTGCCATGGATTGCGCAATGACTCGGCTAACTGCTGGCCTGCTGAGCAGTGAGACCGTATTGCTATATGAATTATATTATACATTTCCATAGTTTAGTTAGCTGAGGTATATAATGTACAGTGTATTTTGTCAACAACTGTATGTGTGTAACGTATTTCTTGTGCTGAGCAATCATCAAACGGCTGCAAAAGACGCACTGGGTGAGGCTAGCAGTAATCCCGCCTCCTGGTGGTAGAGGGCAGTAGTGATTCCAGAGATCATTCTTGTGACTACACGACTGCAGAAGAAGTGACAACATGCAGCAACAGTTAACAGCGATCGTTTATTTTTTCCTCTTGCCTGGACTATTAACATGGAGGATTACATATCTAAAATAAAACAGTTTTCTAAACTGGACTTTCAATCGAAGCAGGAGGTAATACTTAAAGGAAGATCTCCATCGAGACAGAGAGACTTTTAAAACTGAAGAAAGATAAGGAAGACTTCTATAAACAAGTTATCGATGCTTTTGTTCAAAAGGAGTGGCGCATGGACTTAATTTATAAGTAAAGGTAAGACCATAATAACGTTTTTTTTATTAAATGTGCTTTTTTGTGTGCTACAGTTTGTATGTGTAAAGTTAAAGTTAAGTTAAAGTACCAATGATTGTCACACACACTAGGTGTGGTGAAATTTGTCCTCTGCATTTGATGAAATGGTAAATGGGTCATACTTGTATAGCGCTTTTCTATCTTTTTAAGGAACTCAAAGCGCTTTGACACTATTTTCCCCATTCACCCATTCACACACACATTCACACACTGATGGCGGGAGCTGCCATGCACGGCGCTAACCAGGCCCATCAGGAGCAAGGGTGAAGTGTCTTGCTCAAGGACACAACGGACGTGACTCGGATGGTAGAAGGTGGGGATTGAACCAGTAACCCTCAGATTTCTGGCACGGCCACTCTCACAACTTCGCCACGCCGTCCCCCTGATGATCACCCCCTGGGAGGTGAGGGGAGCAGTGGGCAACAGCGGCGCGCGCCCGGGTATCATTTTTGGTGATTTAACCCCCAATTCCAACCCTTGATGCTGAGTGCCAAGCAGAGAAGAATGCTGGTATGAGATTTTAAACATAACCCGTTAACTGCTGACAATCAAATGGTGTATAAGATACTCTTTAAGGTTCATATGTTTGTAAATCTGACTGTGATGAAGTCAGTGCCTCACCAGCCATCTGTTTATGTGTATATATGTATATGTATATATATATAAGTGTTTATATATATATATATATATATATATATATATATATACACACACATATACTATATATACACAAATATACTATATATACACACACATATCATGTTGTGTACATACATCTACTGATGCTTAGTCTGGACACATCTTCAGTGACCTCTTGGACTCACCGGGCGTTTCGGGTCTCTAAACTGGTCATACGCCCTCCTCCAAGCGACCCAACCGGGGGTGATCAAATCCCCCGGCTTGTGTCCAGACGCTAGCTACCATGACTCCAAGGATCTCCTCTTTTGAGCCACAACCATCTCGAGGCCCTTTCCGCCGCTTCGGTGGTACTGCAGATGGCTCTCCTCTTTCTCTCTCCATCGATGCCCAAACTGCTGAAGGCTCTGACCAAGGAACAGGCTGCAAATCCTCTGCATCCAACCTCCACAAGGAAATACCTTGTTCTCCAACCAGCCTGTTGACAGTCGCTGACCAGTCCTGCATACTTGGAGAGCTTCCTCTCGAAGGCTTCTTCCAGGCAATCTTCCCACAGGACTGTCAGCTCCAGCAGCACATCTTTTTTGGTGAACTCAGACACAAGGACAATGTCTGGTCGCAGGGAGGTGACTGCGATATGGCTGGGGAACTTCAGCTGGTTTTCAAGGTCCACCAACAACTGCCAGTCTTTTGCAGACATCAGGATGCCTGCTGATGTTCTTCTAGCAGGAGTTGGCGTGTCCCCAGTTCTGACAAAGGCGATGGTTTCCTTGAAGGGGTGGAACTGTTTTGCCCATGCCAGTCCTGTGCTAATGGCTTCAGCGATGGTCTTCAGGACTTGGTCATGCCTCCACCTGTATCTTCCATCTCCAAGTGCCTTTGTACAGCAACCGGGGATGTGTTCCAGGGTTCCTCGCTTGGAGCACAATGGGCATGCTGGTGTCTCTGCTATGCCCCATGTGTGCAGGTTTGAAGGGCTTGGGAGCACATCATACACTGCCTGGATGAGAAATTTGATGCGTTGCGGCTCGGCTTTCCAAAGCTCAGCCCAGGTCACTCTCCTCTCAACCGCATTCTCCCATCTTGTCCAAGCTCCCTGTTGCTTCATTCCAACAGCCTTGCAGGTTCTTGTCTCCTCCACTGCCGCTCTCACCTCATCCTGAACAAGACGTCGGCCTTCCTTCCCCGTAGTGTTCAGTTGGGGAGTTGGAAAGGATCCTAGCCCAGCTCAACCCCGTACTATATATACACACATATATATGCATATATATATATATATATATATACACAAACACACACATATATACACATTTCCGCATATATACACACATATATACACTTTTCCGCATACGCATATATATATATATATATATATATATATATATATATATATATATATATATATATATATATATATATATATATATATATACACATATATACATATATATATACACACATGTATGTGTATATGTATGTATATATAAATATGTATATATGAATATGTATATATGAATATATATATGTGTGTGTGTGTGTGTGTGTGTGTGTGTGTGTGTGTGTGTGTGTGTGTGTGTGTGTGTGTGTGTGTGTGTGTGTGTGGTGTGTGTGTGCGTGTAATATTGTGCCATTTTGCTTGGTTTCCCATTTTGGCTGTTTTTAATGTATTTATTTCTACAATGTGCCATAGGCTAATAATACAAAGTAGCCACTTGCAGCAAATGCTGTATGTTGGATACTCCTGTTCATTTAAATAGCTAGTAAGTAACTTTTAAGACATAAATCAACCACATAACACACCCAAGATGTTGTTAAATGTGTCTTTCGATGGTACATCTAATCAATCAATTTGATATAGCAGATTTGGTAGCTGGCAAGTGGTAATATTGAACACCAACACCAGACAACATTATTTTTTTCCACAGATGAATAATCTTGACAATTCTCTATGTGAGACAAAGGCATGCATTCAAACAACTACTGTATGTGGGAGTAAGACTAACACAGTAGTGGTAAGGGACCCATTTATTATGACAGGGATACAGCAAATTAAATATATTTTGTATTGTATTGAGGGTTGTGTTTTGGGGGAAGGAAAGGAGAGGTTCTGTTTACATCAGTTGCTCCAGTAATGCTGCAATGCTGTTCCCAGAATGCAATTCCAATCAGCAGCGCAGTCAGTAAGTGCAATTTGGAATGGTTGTTGACGATCTATGATTTTGAAAACTTCAGAAAGAAAAAACTTCTGTCCACACTTCCTTTGATTTTAAGACCAAAAGGGTTGTTTTGGCAAATAGTGTATGATAGTTTATATTTACAAATGGTTAGTTCTATATGATGAATACATACAGCGTTTTAGGACACATACACAGACAATGCACATTACATTTTATTTTTTAATTAGATAATACAAGGCAAGATAGTCTGGACCGTTGGGGTATTCTTTCGTGAGATATGGCGTCAGGGGATAAGCTGAGTCACCCAAAATAAAAAAAGGGACCGGATCTTCACCTTCCAGCAGTTGTTTGGGACATGGGGGGATGGTTCCATCTTTACCATGAATTGATTAACGTGGACCCCGACTTAAACAAGTTGAAAAACTTATTTGGGTGTTACCATTTAGTGGTCAATTGTACGGAATATGTACTGTACTGTGCAATCTATTAATAAAAGTTTCAATCAATCAATCAAAGCTGCGCGCTAATGGCGGAGTTAGCGAAGATGCGGGCATCACGTACGCTGCCTGGCCATTTCACAGTCACATCCATAAAGCAATATTTGTAGTCACACTGCTTGTATCACATCCACGGGAGGAAGGGACAAAGTTTTTCGTTAAATAGAATCACAGCTGCGCGCGCACAGACGCAGCGGCTTACGGCTCTCCATTTCAGTGCTCTTTCTTCCTTCTTTTCTTCATGTTTTTTTTCCTTTTGTGCACCACCTGTACTGCAAACACCCGGTACACCCGCCAGTCACTCTTGGATATCGGTAACTCGCACCAGATATCTGTTTCGAGCGACTTTCACCACGAGCACAACATCCCAGATGACATAGCGAGAGCACAGGGCTCTCCGTGGTTTGTTGTCGGGTCTGGGAGACGGCGCAGACGGAGGAGGGAGAGGAAGCAGAAGCGTGGCCGCAGGTCCGGCGTCTTGCTCAGGCTTAGGAAACAACCCCACAAGCCACCTCTACCGAGCCTGTTCCTCTCTAATGCCAGATCCCTTGTACAGAAAATGGACGACCTGGAGTTACAACTTGCTGGAAACCGCTATGTTCGGGACTGTTGTGCTATGATTATCACCGAAACCTGGCTTCACCCGGAAATACCCGATGCTAGCATGCAGCTAGCCGGACGCACTCTGCTCCGCCGGGACAGAACTAAGGACTCCGGTAAGAGCAGAGGAGGGGGGCTCTGTATCTACGTGCATGAGAACTGGTGCAACAACGGGACAATCACTGAACAGCACTGTTGCCCGGACGTGGAGTACATGTCTGTTAGATGTCGGCCTTTTTTTCTCCCGAGAGAGCTGTCTGTTGTTATCATCACGGCTGTGTATATTCCACCGGACGCCAAAGTAAACACAGCGCTCTCTCTTCTGCTGAACACCGTCAACGAACAGCAGCGGGCCCACCCCGACGGTGTTCATATCATAGCAGGGGATTTTAATAAGGCCAATCTGAAGACTGTACTCCCTAAGTTCTACCAGCATGTGAAGTGTTCTACAAGGGGCAAGAACACCCTGGACCACGTGTATACCAACATAAAGCACGCGTACAGAGCTACACCCCTCCCCCAGCTTGGACAGTCAGACCATCTTTCCCTCCTGCTCTCTCCTACCTACACCCCCATCAGACGCCAGGCCAGGCCTATCACAAAGACTGTTATGACCTGGCCTGACGATGCACTCCCCAAACTTCAGGACTGCTTCCAACACACAGACTGGGACCTCTTCCAACAACAGGAGCTGGAGACAGCCACAGGAACGGTGCTGGACTACATAAAGTTCTGCATCGGGAATGTGACTGTGGAAAAAACCATCCGGGTTTACCCCAACAAGAAACCCTGGATGACCAGCCAGGTCCGCACACTCCTCAGGGCCCGCGACGCAGCCTTCAGGTCAGGGGACAGGGCACTGTACAGTGTTGCTAGAGCCGACCTGAAGAGAGGGATTAAAAAAGCAAAGGCGGACCACAGGAGGTGCATAGAGTCCCATCTGTCCAGCAAAAACTCACGGGAGGTGTGGCGGGGCATTCATGACATCACGAACTTCAGAGGCTGCAATATGACAACTGCGGATCAGAGTGCGACATTGGCAGAGGAGCTTAACTGTTTCTTTGCCCGTTTCGAAACCCCCCAACGACACTCATCTGCTCCAGCCCTGCCCCCGCCCCCACCGGGCTCCGGCGCCACTCCACTCACTGTACAGGAGCACAGTGTCAGACGAGTGCTCCTGGCTGTGAACCCCAGGAAGGCTACCGGACCAGACGGAGTACCTGGAAAGGTGCTCAGGACGTGCGCCCACCAGCTCGCTCCCCCCCTCACCAGGATCTTCAACCTCTCCCTGGCTCAGGCAGTCATCCCATCCTGCCTGAAGTCATCTACAATAATCCCGGTGCCGAAGAAGTCTCCCATCACCAGCCTGAATGATTACCGACCAGTGGCCCTCACTCCGGTAATCATGAAGTGCTTCGAGCGACTTGTTCTCCAGCACATCAAGGACCATATCCCTCCAGACTTCGACCCCCACCAGTTCGCATACCGGGCGAACAGGTCCACAGAGGACGCCATCGCTGTTGCTCTCCACTCTGCTCTGAACCACCTGGAGCAGCAGCAGAGCTACGTCCGGATGCTCTCTGTGGACTATAGCTCTGCCTTCAATACAATAATCCCGGACAGACTCTGCAATAAACTGGACACTCTTGGCCTCCCCCCTCTCACAAACGCCTGGATAAGGGACTTCCTAACGGACCGACCCCAGAATGTGAGACTTGGCCCGCACCTCTCATCCTCCCGCACGCTGAGCATCGGCTCCCCACAGGGCTGTGTGCTGAGCCCCCTCCTCTACTGCCTTTACACCCATGACTGCAGTCCGGCCCACAGTGACAACCTTACCGTCAAGTTCGCCGACGATACCACAGTGGTCGGGCTCATCTCCAGGGGTAACGAGGCTGCCTACAGAGAGGAGGTCCTGAAGCTGACGGCCTGGTCTTCGGAGAACAACCTCGCTCTCAACACCAGCAAGACCAGAGAGATCATCGTCGACTTCAGGAGGAGCAGCACCGACCCTGCCCCCCTCTACATCAACGGCGAGCGTGTAGAGAGGGTCCACACCTTCAGGTACCTTGGAGTCCACATCTCTAATGACTTCTCCTGGACAGTCAACACCACATCAATCATCAAGAAGGCTCAGCAGCGGCTACACTTCCTTAGAGTCCTCGGGAAGTACAACCTGAAGCCTGACCTGCTGCTGACCTTCTACCGCTCGTCCATCGAGAGCCTGCTGACCTACTGTATTACGGTATGCACTGCAGCAGACAGGGAGAGGCTGCAAAGAGTGGTCAAGACGGCTCAGAAGATCATCGGCCGCCCTCTCCCCTCTCTGACGGACATCTACACCTCCCGCTGCCTCAACAGAGCCAGTGCCATCATCAAGGACAGCACCCACCCTGGCTCTGACCTGTTCCACCTGCTGCCCTCTGGGAAGCGCTACAGGTGCATTAAAACCAAAACAAACAGGTTAAAGAACAGCTTCTTCCCCAGGGCCATAACCATCCTGAACGGACTGCCCCATTGTCCCTCATAACTGCCTTCTCTTCGGTGCAATAACCCATTCCACCAACCACCCTGTTTTTGTTTTGTTTTTTTTCATGTATATATTCATTTCACACCATATTCATTGCACTTCTACATTTTTTATATTTTTATATATTTGCACATTGTTTTTCTAGCATGCACACATCGCACTGTATGGAATGGCCTCAATCTCGTTACCTTGCGTAATGACAATAAAGCTGATTCTGATTCTGATTCTGATTCTGAAAGTTCTCTTGCCGTCTGAGAAGTGTTTTATCCGAAATAGCTGCAATTGCGCGTTTCTTTCACTTAAGGTATTCATGTGTGACTTCTACAAGCGTCTGTACATGTCGAAGAAGGAGAAACACGGAATGTCTGGATGACTGGCCTCCCTCTTTTTAGCTTTGGTTGTTAGGAAGCGCGCTGTGGCGCGCTGTGGCGCGGTCTTTCTGCCGTTACTTCCTGTGTGGGGGCGGTCTTTCTGGCGTCATTTCCTCTCCGAACTCACTTTGTAAATGATCAATGAGTCCATACAAAGCTAAGTGCTGGAGATTCAAGAAATACACGGCTGACTTACTTGTGTAAAAATGTGTCCGAGGAGGGGGACCTTAAACGATGGTTTAGGGTGAGTGAAACGGGGTTTAGGCTAAATAATTATTCGTTTAAAGGGTTAAACGCCTTAGTGTAGACATGGCCTTAGTGTAAATGGGGCGGTGTCATTGTCGTTAAGCCGTTGGCCAAAGTCGTCAACGTTGGGTCCGTCCTGTTGGGGAACTCATCCTCCCCCCCTCTCGGGTTCCCCTGGGTGTATTTCTCAGTAGGTCGTTATGTAGCTTAGTTGGATTTCTCTCTCACAGAAGATGCAGGTTGGGATGCTACCCCTTGCTGCCCCGGTCGCCGTCTTTCCGAGCTGTCAATTGACTCTCCAATCGTCACCAGTTTACATACAATATTTACAATATCGCAACAAATATCATAATATCATATTTTTCAAAGTTGTTTTTGTTAAAATAAAAACATATACTTAAATATCTGCTTGACATATGATTTCATTTCATTTTAACGTAAAATTTACGGTGGTTTTTTACAACATATTACTGTAAATTAAATAAAAACTACCACTGTTTTTTATAAGGTAAAATTCTGTCAACTGAGCTGCCGGTTTTTCTTTTTACCATAAAATCTATGGTTGTTGTTTTTACAATGTATTACTGTAATGTAAAAACAGTAATCAAACAAAGATTTGTACAAAACAAACAACAATAATAGAAGAAGAGAAGAAAACACACACACACATTCACACACACGCACATACAAACACACGCGTACAGCACTATTGACAATAACGATGCAAAAACTAAACATGGCATGGCACTGAGGATTTGAGGTCAAACGCCACCTTTGAGGCATCCACACTGGAGAATAACTAAAAATAACGTTGTACATGTACATATATTTTATCACATTTTATACTATATACAGACACACATACATATGTGTGTGTATCAGAGGTGGGACCAAGTCATTGTTTTGCAAGTCACAAGTAAGTCTCAAGTCTTTGCCCTCAAGTCCGAGTCAAGTCCCGAGTCAAGACAGGCAAGCCCCGAGTCAAGTCCAAAGTCAAGACTGGAAAGTCTCAAGTCAAGTCCTAAGTCCTGCATTTTGAGTTTCGAGTCCTTTCAAGTCCTTTTAACCACAGACTAATATATTAACACAGATTGTGTATGCTTTTCAAACGCTGTATTTATTTATTAAAACAAGTGCATTTTAAATTGCAGGAAAGAAAATTGTGCTGACATTGCACTTTATAATAGCACTATTAACCAGTCATTTTAAACATTAACTCATTCCTTTACAGAACAAACACATTGAAAAATAAAGTGCAAATGTACTTATTTGTACAATAGTGTTAACATTGAAAAAACATGACATATACGTGAACATAACAAAAAAGTTGTACTTTTTATATGTCAGGGCCCTATGCTGCATTGCATTTGCAAAAGACCAAATTAGCCTAGAGTCTGTCAGTCATTTGTGCACGATGGGGGCGTAGTATGATGCCACCATGGCTGAAAACTCGCTCCACTGGAGGCAGGCACTGCCAAGACTCTCATGGCCACTCGGAACAGTGAAGGAAGAGTCTTCATGTTCAATGCCCAGAACAAAAGGGGGGAGAGAGTTGTTTTGGGTTGGTGCACTACTTGTAAGTGTATCTTGTGTTTTTTATGTTGATTTAATTAAAAAAATAAAAAAAATAAAAAAAAATTCTTGTGCGGCCCGATACCAATCGATCCACGGACCAGTACCGGGCCGCGGCCCGGTGGTTGGGGACCACTGAGGTAAACAACCAACAGTATGTCAGAAAGCTAGCTAAAACGGTACACATATTCATAATATAGTATACATTTTAACTGACCTTTATTTTACTATTTTTGTCTTTTTTTAGGTGGCTAAAATACGCGGTGCTGCTGACCGCCGTCTAACGTTACGTGTGATATATTGACTAACGTAACCCTGCTTAAAAAAAATCACTGAACAAAAAGTACGAATAAGGTAGTGAACTGCAACAGATTCCCGTGTTTGCAATAACGTTATAACGTTAGCAGTGAGTTTACAGCCTCACTGATTTAACTACACAGAAAATAAAAGTCACGTTACTTAGCCAATAAACGTTATCTTACATTCAAAACTTACCGTTCTTTGTGCAACTTCAAATGTCGGACGAAGTTGGAAGTTGTTGCCTCTCCATTAGTAATTTTCGAACCGCATGTGTTGCATACTGCAAACCGTTTTGTGTTGACCACCTTGTAATTTTTATACCCAAACAAAATTATTTTAGGTATCATTTTTTGTTCACTGGCGTGTGGTTTGGACATGTCTTCTTCGTTGGTTGTCCTGCAATTTGATTGGATGAATGCTGTGTGATGAAAACAAAGTAGATCTAATTTGATTGGCTGTTGTACTGAGACCACACCAGCTGACACACGCAACGCTGATAGACAAGTACACAATGAAAAATACGGAGCGCTCCCGAATAACTTTTTCATCTTTGGGTTTTGGGGAAAGTAGCAAGTCATGTCAAGTCATGTCAATTCAAAAGGCTCAAGTCCAAGTGAAGTCACAAGTCATTGATGTTAAAGTCTAAGTCGAGTTGCAAGTCTTTTTACATTTTGTCAAGTCGAGTCTAAAGTCATCAAATTCATGACTCGAGTCTGACTCGAGTCCAAGTCATGTGACTCGAGTCCACACCTCTGGTGTGTATGTGTGTGTATATATATATATATATATATATATATATATATATATATATATATATATATATATGTATATATATATATGTATATATATATATATGTATATATATATATATATATATAGAAAAACAGTACCACTGTTTTTTTCTTCAATTCTGGCAACTGAGGCGGCAGTTTTTTACTGAAAAAATGTGCTACTATATACTACTATGTATGTATATATATATATATATATATATATATATATATATATATATATATATATATATATATATATATATATATATATACACACGTATACACATATGCATATATGTATATATACATATATACATACATAGTAGTATATAGTAGCACATTTTTTCAGTAAAAAACTGCCGCCTCAGTTGCCAGAATTGAAGAAAAAAACAGTGGTACTGTTTTTCTATTGACCGTAATATGTTGTAAAAAAAAAAAACCCCACACAAATAAAAGCTGTATATTTTATAGTAAAATTCTACAGATGCTACAATTTTGTTTTACAGTGTATATATAATAATCAAATACATAGCAAATTCGGATATTATTCACTGTTACAATCGGCCCTCCGATGGCAGCCATAACTGTGATGTGGCCTTCAATGAAAACAAGTTTGACACCCTTGGCATCACTAATTTCAAATGATAAATTAAAAAAAAAAAGAAGCTCCCAGGGCCCTTCACCAGAGAGCGCTGTGGTCCTCCCGGCGTCATATTCACGTACCCGGAAGTACTCCAGGTGGCAGTGCAGTGAGTGTAGCCTGCCGTAGTTCTTTGCCTGTCAAAAAGAAACATTCTGATATTATGTTGACATTTTGTTTGGACGTCTTTAACTAGAACCACAGGGTCGGAGTCAAATAACGAAACGAGTAAGTTATTGCTGCTGTGTTTCCACCTTGTGTCAAAAACGATGCTTACACAGGTTAGCGAGTTAGCATGTACTGTACTTCGGAACATTAGCCAACAAACCAAAGCACACTTTGTAAATATGTTAAGAATGTACATTGTTGTTTTTTGGTCAGTCTAATCTAGTTTATTGTCTAGGGATGTTGACACTCAGTCGTACAGTTGTAAAAACTCAGCCTATATATGACTCATCACATGAAAACTACAGTTATGATCGTGTTTTTCTAGTCATTCCTCGAGTGGTTGTTGGGGGATGGAAGTTTAAGTGAGCATGTTGTCAACCAAAAGTGGTGAATAAATGTTGTTTATAAGCGAACTTAAAAGATAATATTAGAGTACTTAAATAGTGGTGTGCAGTGGCGGGTGTTGTACCGAAATCTGTTACCCATCGGAATTTGTAATTTCAGGGGGCGATGTTCCCATGGCGTTTGTTTGATGGTTAAACGGCAAGCCCAAAGAGGAGGAGAAGAAGAACGCTTGCGTAAATGGCGTAAACTATCCATAATGCTGAAACGTCAGTTGTCAGAATTTCAGCATTAATAAATTACACATATTCTGGAAACCAATGACTTACTTTAATTATAGTATGAGTCCATTGTATCAGCTGTTGATTCTCTCTCACACACATACATTTTCCAATATAGATAAGGCTATACATGCACATGCAGTTGTTCTGTTTGTTATGGCTGTATGTTCCCTAATCTTAAGCCAGGCAAGTCATTGATTTCAATGAATATGTGTAATTTATTAATGCTGAAATTCTGACAACTGACGTTTCAGCATTAAGGATAGTTTACGCCATTTACGCAAGCGTTCTTCTTCTCTTTGGGTTAGCCGTTTAACCATCAAACAAACGCCATGGAAACATCGCCCCCTGGAGTTACAAATTCCGATGGGTAACAGATTTCGGTACAACAGCGGGCAAACCCAAACAGGTTACAATACATACTAAAATACTTTTCACGATTCAAAAGTGTAATATGGTGATATATTGCCATATTCTGCATAGTTCATTGATACTTTTAAATTGCAGCTAAACATTCAAGTTGTGTGTATGTACACTAGATCAATGTTTTTCAACCTTTTTTGAACCAAGGCACATTTTTTTCCATTGAAAAAATGCGGGGGCACACCACCAGCAGAAAACATAAAAAAATTAAACTCAGCAGACAGTAAAAAGTTGTTCTGGCAACTGTTGGATATGAATTCAAACCATAACCAACCATGCATCACTATAGCTCTTGTCTCAAAGTAGGTGCACTGTCACGACCTGTCAAATCACGCCATAGAATTGTCGGTGTTTTCCTGTGTGTAGTGTTTTAGTTCTTGTCTTGCGCTCTGACTTTGGTGGCTTTTCCTATTTTGTTGGTATTTTCCTGTTGCAGTTTAATTTCTTCCCTTCTTGCTTTGTTTTAGCAATCAAGACTACCGTATTTTCCGCACCATAAGGCGCCCTGGGTTATAAGCCGCGCCTTCAATGAACGGCATATTTCAAAACTTTGTCCACCTATAAGCCGCCCCGTGTTGTAAGCCGCATCTAACTGCGCTAAAGGAATGTCAAAAAAACAGTCAGATAGGTCAGTCAAACTTTAATAATATATTAAAAACCAGCGTTCTAACAACTCTGTTCACTCCCAAAATGTACGCAAATGTGCAATCACAAACATAGTAAAATTCAAAATAGTGCAGAGCAATAGCAACATAATGTTGCTCGAACGTTAATGTCACAACACACAAAATAAACATAACGCTCACTTTCTGAAGTTATTCTTCATTCATAAATCCCTCGAATTCTTCTACTTCGGTGTCCGAATTGAAAAGTTGGGCGAATGTGGGATCCAAAATGGCCGGCTCCGTCTCGTCGAAGTAATCGGAGTCAGTGTCGCTGTTGTCCAGCAGTTCTGTGAATCCTGCCTTCCGGAAACCTCGGACCACAGTTGTGACCGAAATATCTGCCCAGGCATTTACGATCCACTGGCAGATGTTGGCGTATGTCGTCCGGCGCTGTCTCCCTGTCTTGGTGAACGTCACGTGTGTTCGCCTTCTGTCATCCACTGTTCCCACGCAGTTAGCAGTCTAGCTTCGAATGCCCTGTTGACACCAATATCTAGCGGCTGGAGGTCTTTTGTCAATCCACCCGGAATGACGGCGAGTATTGAATTAAGCGCGTAAGCGTGTCTCTTAATGTGATGTTATGAGCTAGCAAATATAACAACTACACTACCCAGCATGCAACGATAGTGACGAGCATGCGCGGTAGCCCTGAGAAGCGTTGTTGTATGCTGGGAGTTAGAATGTGGTTATGAGCACGCTGTGAGTAAACGTTGAGAACTCAGTTAACACGCCTCGTCTGCATTATTTATAATTAGACAGACAACACACTTAATAGGAGCCATTTTGGGGTCTTTACATAAACACACAAATGGAAATGAGACGTCACATATCCCAGCATGCACCGCGCGCTTCTTCTACGGGGAAAAAAGATGGCGGCTGTTTACCGTAGTTGCGAGACCTAAACTTTATGAAAATTAATATTAATATTAACCCATATATAAGGCGCACCGGATTATAAGGCGCACTGTCAGCTTTTGAGAACATTTGTGGTTTTTAGGTGCGCCTTATAGTGCGGAAAATACGGTATTTCAGTTGTTTTTATCCTTCTTTGTGTAGACATTGTTAATTGTCATGTCATGTTCGGATGTACTTTGTGGACGCCTTATCTGCTCCACACGCTGTAGGTCTTTGCTGTCGTTCAGGACTCTGTTTTTGTTTACTTTGTAGCAAGTTCAGTTTTACTTTTGTTCTGTATAGCCTTCTCCAATCTTCAATGCCTTTTTTTAGCGGCACTCACCTCCTGGTTATTTTTGGTTTAAGCATTAGATACCTTTTGACCTGCACGCTGCCTCCAGCTGTCCTCTGCATATTGTGATCACGACAAAGCAATTAGCTACCTGCTGCCACCTACTGATATGAAAGAGTATTACACGGTTACTCTGCCGAGCTCCAGACAGCACAGACACTCAACAACGGCACATTATTTGCGTATTATAATTACTGGTTTGCAAAAAATATTTTTAACCCAATCAGGGGAAATGACATAATCTCCCACAGCACACCAGTGTGCCGCGGCACAGTGGTTGAAAAACGCTGCACTAGATGACAGTAATATCTAATTAGAAAAACAGTCAAAAACTAATTCTGATCGATTAACTTCTATTTATTACAATTACACAGAAAGTGGACTGGCTTTCTTGCCACTTAAATGTAACCCCCCACCCCCCAAAAAACTAACTGTTGACGTTTTGCACTGCCTTCCTCAGTAGGGCTGCATCTATCAGTTATTTCAGTAATCAATCATCAGTCACATTTATTTATATAACCCTTAATCACAAGTGTCTCAAAGGGCTGCACAAGCCACAAAACATCCTCGTCTCAGATCCCACATCAGGGCAAGGAAAAACTCAGCCCAATGGGAACAACGAGAAACCTTGGAAGGGACTGCAGATGTGGGGATTCCATTAATCGAGCTATCGGATGAAACACACTAATTGCCTATTTTAGGGAAAGTAGTTGCTATAGCAGTTATTTTTTTCCCCTAATAGATGCACATCATCAACATTTAGATTTCACTTTAAACATGTGTGCATTAGTTTAAAAAAAACAACCTCTATGCTGTTTGCTACCTCATAGCACCCAAACACCATGTAGCCAGGCAGAAACAATGTTCGCGTAGTTAAAGTTCTGGGATTTTATACATTTTTACAAATTGCACTAATTAAACAACTAAGTGAAGAAACAGAATTTAAATCAAAGTTTTTTTTCTAATCGAATGTACCGATTTAATTGATAAATCGATGCAGTCCTACCACTAAACACGCACAACGAGGTAGCAGTACAGCGACTTTGTGTGGAGCAGAGGTGCATAAGTTGGCCCGAAACAAGTCTTTAAAAAATTATCGATATTAATAAGACAATTAAAATGTATATTATATCGTCAGGAAAAGTATTGCAATAGATATGTTCCCATATCAATATTTTTTCCCCCACACATAGCAAACACCATTGCACAAATGCAATGGGAATATGATTGATATTTGAGGTACAGTTTTTCTTTCATGTCTGTCTTACACACTTGGTTTAATTGGTCTCATTCTAATGCTAACGTTAGCTACATAAATTGGTTGTTCTGTACTTGTAAAATATTGTGGACAATTTTACAATGGGGCGGAATGGCGTAGTGGGTAGAGCAACCGTGCCAGAAACCTGAGGGTTGCAGGTTCACTCCCCGCCTCTTACCATCCAAAATCGCTGCCGTTGTGTCCTTGGGCGGGACACTTCACCCTTTGCCCCCGGTGCCACTCACACCGGTGAACTGAATGATGAATGGTGGTGGTCGGAGGGGCCGTTGGCGCAAAATTGCAGCCACGCTTCCGTCAGTCTACCCCAGGGCAGCTGTGGCTATGAAAGTAGCTTACCACCACCAGGTGTGAATGATTGATGGGTTCTACATGTAAAGCGACTTTGGGTACTTAGAAAAGCGCTATATAAATCCCAGTTATTATTATTATTATTATTACAAAGACATGAATAGAAATGCACCTTTTTATTCCGCCTCTTCAATAGTAAGCCAACTTTTTTGTTTGTATCTTTTAAATATTTTGCAAATGATATGGTTTAATGACTCTTTATGTTACAGATTGTTCATCATCCAGCGTTTCATCCAACATCTGAACTCCAATGTCTTCTGGGTGTCCACCCCAGTCACCTGCTGTGGCAAAGTCTGAAATAGCAATCGATGGAGAATGCCCACTGCTGGCTGCCACCTTTGCCTACTGGGACAATATCCTAGGGCCACGTGTGCATCATATTTGGGCATCAAAGGGTGATCAGGGGATGTTTCTTAGTGATGGCGATGTAACTTTCTTGGCCAATCACACACTCAATGGAGAGATTCTGCGTAGTGCAGAGTGTGGAGCAGTGGATGTCAAGTTTTTTGTCTTAGCAGAGAAGGGTGTCATCATTGTGTCACTCATCTTCGATGGTGTACTAAAGGGGGACAAGAACACCTGTGCCTTGTCTATTATTTTGCCACAGACCGAACTGGCCTTTTACTTACCTTTGCACACCATCTGCGTAGAAAGGCTAAAGCATGCTATTCGCAGGGGGCGCATTTGGATGCAGAAGGTACCTTTGAAATTACTACCAAATTATTACCTGTTTTTAACCATATAGTATTGCTCTGGTCTTGTGATACTAAACAACTTTAAAGTAATCTGCACATTCGTGCGGCTCATTGGATATTGTAACATGACCACATTATTAATGTTACTGTACATTCTGTATCGATTCTTCAGGAATAATTAGGTATTTCAGAACCATATCTCGTGATTCGTTTGACAAAAATATTACATAAAATGAAGAGTTTGTTTAATTCATTCATTTCAAGACAATGCTCAAAGTATAATGTGGAATAGAAACTCTTACTTTAATCAGAATTGGAACCAGAATCAACTTTATTGGCCAACATTGTTGTTTAACACACAAATAATTTGACTTGGTAATTAAACAATTTAGAACTCCATGATGCCAAAATAAAAAAATAAAAAACATGTATTTTAACAATTTAAAGTTAATGAACCAATCTTGCTGGGGCAAGATATTCCACTAAGAGTGGGTATTGGTTAGCTAATGCATCATAGTTGTCAAAATAATGACTCGGTGCCACTACGGCACTGACCTCCACCCACACTGTAAAGGTCTAGTTGGTATCTGCACCCATTTTTGAAATGGTATTTTTTTGCTTTTTTCTAAATGTCGTTATTATAAAGACAAGCACAATCAAATGGGTTCTTTTATGTGGCCTCCCAACAGTGTACAAAACCCAATTAGAAAGCGTAATTAGATGATAAAATATGATATGAAAACCACAAGTTGTTATTTTACTGAGTTTATTTGATCAGTGTTTTTTGTTTTAGGGCTACAACATTGTTGCTGTGCTGAGCTTGGAGATTGTCCCAATTATGGAGCTTCTTGCCTCCATGAAGACACACAGCGTTCCTGAAGACATTGACGTGAGTAACAATCAACATTTCATGCTTAAAATGGATTGTTATGAGTACTAATATTCAGACTTTTAACAAAATAGACCAGAAATACTTATACAGAGGAACACGTTTAGGTCAATGTTCCTTGGACTGCCTGACTGTTGTTTATATAACATAAGCATTTTCTGTTGATCCCGATGTTTTCTAATACACACACTAACTTTCTTTTTTCTCATTGTTGGAAAAACAAAGTTACGGCTTGCTAGCTATTAGCTAATGCTAGCGTATTTTTTGGTAAGACCGTACGGAGTTCACTTAGCCAACTAGTGGTGGGGAGGCTCACAACCCGAATTTTTGCTCACAATCTAAAGCATAACCTTTAACTTTAACTTTAGAGATATGAATACATTGTTTGGCGAGCCTCCAAATCGATCTATATGTAATATGCATCTGTCTATGTCCGGTTGGAAAGTCATGAATTGTTTGATTGTAGATGTTACAAAATATGGCCTTTCTAATCTTGTGAGACTTCTGTGAAGACGTAATACGAGAGTACCGTTGTCATTTGCGACTGACAACGACAGGGCAACATGGCAGACAGTAATTCTGATTGACTTACTGTCTTTTACTTGTCTGTTAATGTCAAGAACCAATCACAGATCAATCCATAAATTATCATGCCTAAATCTAGCTAACCACGGGAGGCACCACGCAGTGTAAACTAATCAGAAACAACCTAAGGCGAGTCATTGCGTCTTTATTTTTCACACACACCTCAGCGCAGTGTTGTCAACTTGGTGATTTTCTTGCTAAATCTAGTATCTTTCCAACTCCTCTTAGTGGCTCATAAGCAACAAATGACAAATCTAGCAACTTTTTTGGATGTTTGGAGACATCAAAGCGCGTATTGTAGTGAGTGTACATAATTCACCCACGGAACTTGAGTTGTTGTTGTGCACACACTAGACAAAGGCATGTATGTAGAGGACTGCTCCACTGTTATTGCAAATTGCTAAATCTCGTTAAAACAGTTAGCTCCCTCTTTTGACACTCCTCCTTCGACTCCCGTCCTTATGCGCTACAGTATCACTCTGTCCTCAACGTACAAGCTGTGCTGCTGTGAGCCTTTCTTCACAGGCGGTCCCCTGTCTACTGAATATCTGCTCTTAGATATCTTGTACTGAAAACACATTTCGCCGTACTTTTAAGTGCAGTAACAATGAAGTCCATTCCATTCTCATCAGAGCAGAGAGGAGGCGCACACCCACTCTGTGCAAAGCTGCCGCTGTTTCTGCCTTGGTTGAGACGTAAATGTTTCATCACTGTCATGCTTCAAATAAAAACAAACCTATCGTTCATGTCAATAAGCCCGTCAATAGATTTGGTTGGTTTGTGAATATCACAACCCTTCTAAGCCAGTCAATAGATTTGGTTTGTTTATAAATATTACAACGCTTCCGTCTTTTGATCAAAATTGATACTGTAACATTTAATGACGTAGATTAAAGAAAAATACAACTAAACTAAGAATCAACACTTTATTAAAGTTCTAATTACAATTTGCATGTTTTAACTCACACATCTTCTTTTCTTTAAGTGTATGGGTTGCAATGCCTTGAAGTTGCTAGTTCTATTTGTTAATATTACAGGAACTGCCTGTTTTGTATTTGTCTATTTAAAAAGTAAACACATGACATTGTTCTGACATGATAAAGGATACGTTTGATTTTCTTTTCACCATGCACAACTTCCATCTGCATTGAATCACATTGAATCTTATCACATCGAATTCTAATCGCATCGAATCGTAATGTTTTAAAATGTATTGTTAGTGAATCGTACCGTAACCCATCTATGGAGATTTGTATTGGATTGCCTTTGATGGTAGAGATGCACACCCAGAGTACCACTAAATTCAAATTATGAGGTCTTTCACAGGGCCCCTATTTTGGGAAACAAGCTGTCTCTAGTTTAATTGTTATGCTTTACCGTATTTTCCGCACTATAAGGCGCACCTAAAAACCACAAATTTTCTCAAAAGCTGACAGTGCGCCTTATAACCCGGTGCGCTTTATATATGGATAAATATTAAGATTCATTTTCATAAAGTTTCGGTCTCGCAACTTCGGTAAACAGCCGCCATCTTTTTTCCCCGTAGAAGAAGCGCGCGGTGCATGCTGGGATATGTGACGTTTCATTTCCATTTGTGTGTTTATGTAAAGACCCCAAAATGGCTCCTATTAAGTGTGTTGTCTGTCTAATTATAAATAATGCAGACGAGGCGTGTTAACTGAGTTCTCAACGTTTACTCACAGCGTGCTCATAACCACATTCTAACTCCCAGCATACAACAACGCTTCTCAGGGCTACCGCGCATGCTCGTCACTATCGTTGCATGCTGGGTAGTGTAGTTGTTATATTTGCTAGCTCATAACATCACATTAAGAGACACGCTTACGCGCTTAATTCAATACTCGCCGTCATTCCGGGTGGATTGACAAAAGACCTCCAGCCGCTAGATATTGGTGTCAACAGGGCATTCGAAGCTAGACTGCTAACTGCGTGGGAACAGTGGATGACAGAAGGCGAACACACGTGACGTTCACCAAGACAGGGAGGCAGGGAGACAGCGCCAGACGACATTTTGGATCCCACATTCGCCCAACTTTTCAATTCGGACAACAAAGGAGAATAATTCGAGGGATTTATGAATGAAGCATAACTTCAGAAAGTGAGCGTTATGTTTATTTTGTGTGTTGTGACATTAACGTTCGAGCAACATTATGTTGCTATTGCTCTGCACTATTTTGAATTTTACTATGTTTGTGATTGCACATTTGCGTACATTTTGGGAGTGAACAGAGTTGTTAGAACGCTGGTTTTTAATATATTATTAAAGTTTGACTGACCTATCTGACTGTTTTTTTTGACATTCCTTTAGCGCAGTTAGATGCGGCTTACAACACCGGGCGGCTTATAGGTGGACAAAGTTTTGAAATATGCCGTTCATTGAAGGCGCGGCTTTTAACCCAGGGCGCCTTATGGTGCGGAAAATACGGTAGGTTGCAAGAAAAAATGTAGGTTAAACAAAAAAATCTACATAAAACAGGCTTGTGATTTTTCCGTCTATAGTTGGAAATCCGTCTTTTTTTATCTCTGTAAAAATATTTTCAGTTTTTATTTGTTTTGTCCGACCTACAATCTTGATCCGTCTCTTTGCCATACCTGCCAACAACTGCGGTTTTCCCGTAATGAGTACGGTTTTTGATAATCTATTCCGGTTTGCGGCTGCAGTGGTAAAAAGTACGGTTTCCCATTAAAAATGATTAACTTAAATATCAAAGCTATGTAGCTTAACTACATTTCCCAGTAGCTTAGCTACTTTTTAAACAAGTACTGATTTCTGTAGCTTAGCTATTTTCAGACCTATGTAGCGGTTAGCTAAGCTACATTCTACAAAAGAAAAGAGAGGGAGAAGAGAAAGAGAGAAATAGACTAGTGCAACTCCACGGGCAGGGGGACAAAATAAATGATGATTTGTTGGTTTACGTAAAAGAAAATCCATGAGTGGTTGGTTGGTTTACAATGATGAGTCACGATTGATTAAGATTAGGGCAAAACATTACGCACAGGCCAATCAGAGGCATGATAGGACGGGCCATCGAACCAGTAAGGGAAATCACAACAGACACGCACATCCCAAATGACGACAAGAGAGTCGGAGAAGAGAAGAGGGAATATTCAAGCGGGCAATTTATGTATTAAAAAAAATAGTGCAAGATGGCAGAGAGATTCTCTTTCTAAGATTTTTCTTTTAGCGATGTAGACAACATTCAGGGAACCCACTATGCGCCTACCTGGCCACATTTGAACAAATGTATGCGTCTGGATAAAACAATGGCCAACACATTCATTTTAGTTGGTTACCATGTAAGCCCAAATCAAAACTGCTCTTGACATGGAAGACACATTTAAGAACACATGTGATTGTGGCAGACATGTGATGACATTTGCTACAGTATAGCCTGTCTAAATGCTACATTTCTTTTCATTGGTGTTTCAGAACAAGACAGTAGCTGACTTGAGTTAATTTATTTCTACTGTTTACTGTTGACATTGAACATTGTGAAACATAAACATTACTGCAAGATATTTGTTCTTCCATGCTATAAATCACAAATGGCTATTCAGATAAAGGAAGTTAGCTAATGGAATAAACACTGTTTGTACTCTTTATGATTGTTGCATGACTTTTGCATTTGGAGCAGTTAGAAGTGGAGAGGGAGTCGAAGAGACAGAAATTGACTATAAAATCCAAGGCAGAATCCACTAAAGCAGAAACAAAAAGGAAAATGCAAGCTACTCAGAAATTTGCCAGTAAGGCTCATGTCAGAGCCATCAAAGCAAAAATGCCAAAGTAATTTGTGAATAAACCAAAGTAATGTGTAAATAATGTCAATAACTACATTAACCATCTGTGGCTGTGAAGTGAACACGAGTAAGGTTGTAAATAATGTATAAAGTAGGCTAACCCATGTGGTTCCTGTGGATGTGAGCACAGGTTGTAATTACTATAGTGACTAAGGCCCCGTTTACACTAAGCTGGATAAGGTTATCCAGGGTAAATCCCACCTTACCTTATCCGTGTCCACACACAACAATGCCATCGTGTAAGACCCCTGACCCCCTTCGTCCGCCGGCGCAACACGACCTAGTACGCATGCGCGGAAAATGCGCACGTCATAGTCATCTCCAGTGTTGCTTTGTGTGCAAGTTCTTAAATGTAACTTATCTGAACAATATCTAGTGTTGTGGTATTTCAATTAACTGGAATCCAGTGTGCTGTGGGGCCCTATTGTAGTGAATCACACCTGAGCCATCATAAATTAAATCAAATCTTTATTAGACACGTAAACAATGTGATAAAGAACATTTTACATCAATCAAACTAGGGATCTAGATATCTGGTCAGGACACTCCTCACTCTTTTGCCTTCACCTTCATTGTCCATTCCTTTTTGGTGACTTTATATACTTTGGACCTAGACAAGTGGTTCTTAACCTGGGTTCGATCGAACCCTAGGGGTTCGGTGAGTCGGCCTTAGGGGTTCGGCAGAGCCTCCGCTGCAGCGGTCAAGACACACCAGACTTGATTAATGTGGACCCCGACTCAATTAAACAAGTTGAGTAACTTATTCGGGTGTTACTATTTAGTGGTCAATTGTACGGAATATGTACTGTACTGTGCAATCTACTAATAAAAGTTTCAATCAATCAATTGTGTAAATAAAAACTTCTCCCTATCGGCATATCTGTTCTGTAAAGTTAAAATTTGAATGACAAAAAAAGGAAGTCTAAGTCTTAAGTATTTTGGATACCCCCAAACAATGTTCCCTGTAATTTTCCAGTGTGTAATTTGTTGTGAGTTCATGCACTGTGTTGGTTTTGTTCTTTGAACAAGGTGATGTTCATGCACGGTTCATTTTGTGCACTAGTAAAAAAAAACATATAACTTTGTCTTGAATTTGAAAAAAATAAAAAATACAGCATTTTATTTTTCACTAAGGAAGGGTTCGTTGAATGTGCATATGGAACTGGTGGGGTTCGGTACCTCCAACAAGGTTAAGAACCACTGACCTAGACGTTGAGTCCGCGACATTCATGGCGGACAATAACTGATACAGTCTGCTTTGCCAGTCCAAATGCATTCGCTGTTTTCCTCGACGATCAGGTAATACAAAGCACACACTACCTTTTTTATCACATCCACGGGAGCTCACATTCTCGATAACTCTCCAAATGGACAAGGTTTTTCGCTAAGTAGCATCCTAGCTAACCCGGCCAGACATTGGAAAGTTCTAATGCCTTCTGAGAAGAGTTGTATCCAAAATAGCTGCAAACGCTTTCTCTTAAGGTATTCATGTGTGATTTCCACAAGCGTCTGTACATGTAGAAGAATGAGAAACACGGGCATGTCTGGATGACCCGGCTTCATATTTCTGGTGGTTAGCTCCGAGCAGTGACGTGCGGTTAGGTTCATGGCTGGTGAGGTACTGACTTCATCACAGTCAGATTTACAAACATATAAACCCTAAAGAGTATCTTATTCACCATTTGATTGGCAGCAGTTAACGGGTTATGTTTAAAAGCTCATACCAGCATTCTTCCCTGCTTGGCACTCAGCATCAAGGGTTGGAATTGGGGGTTAAATCACCAAAAATTATTCCTGGGCACGGCGCTGCTGCTGCCCACTGGTCCCCTCACCTCCCAAGGGGTGATCAAGGGAATGGGTCAAATGCAGAGGACTAATTTCACCACACCTAGTGTGTGTGACAATCATTGGTACTTTAACTTAACTTTAACTTTACACATACAAACTGTAGCACACAAAAAAGCACATTTAATAAAAAAAACTTTATTATGGTCTTACCTTTACTTATAAATGAAGTCCATGCGCCGCTCCTTCTGAACAAAAGCATCGATAAGTTGTTTATAGAACTCTTCCTTATCTTTCTTCAGTTTTAAAAGTCTCTCTGTCTCGATGGAGATCTTTCTTTAATTATTACCTCCTGCTTCGATTGAAAGTCCAGTTTAGAAAACTGTTCTGCCCTCACTATATGTGTTGAGGTTATACAGCTTGGCAGACAGCTAACAACCAATCCAGGATGTTCTAATAAAGTTCCAAAGCAGATGAATCCATTTAGGCTCTTTATTGTTGTTGATCTTGCTTTGTCTTGCACTGGACTTTTTTTTTTTTTTTTGTAAAACTGAAATACACACAATGATAATGTATAAGCTATATGATTCAATCAACACACTGAAATGCAATACACAATATGTAAACATCAGCTCCACACAAATACACAGCACCACCATCAAACAAACACTGCTGAGTGTTGAAACTATTTCTATGGTGGAAATACACGACCGGCAGCCATTTTAAGTCCTCAAACATCCATTAAATTAGTGCACAAAAATCGTTTTTCAATACACATCTTACTATCAAATTTAGCCACTTTCCACCTTCATATTGAGCCACATGAACAAGTTAAACAGTTTACTTACAGACTTATCTTTTCCAAGGCTTGTAAGAGGTAACACATCTTGTCTACTTCTTATTGTCTCATGAACTGAACTAACATTGTAAACCGGAAGTGCCCAAACTGATGACGCGCAGCATTTTCCCATCACCACAAGGTGTCAGTAATAGTCCACAATCAAACGGGCACAACAAAAACTGTTTTATTTTAGATATATAATCCTCCATGTTAAAAGTCCAGGCGAGAGAAAAAAATAAACGATCGCTAACTGTTGCTGCGTGTTGTCACTTATTCTGCAGCCGAGTAGTCACAAGAATGATCCCTGGGATGATGGGATCACTAGCGCCCTCTACCACCATGAGGCGGGATTACTGCGAGCCTCACCCAGTGCGTCTTCGCAGCTGTTTTATGATTGCTCAGCACAAGAAATACGTTACGTTTTGTTGACAAAATACACTGTACATTATATACCTCAACTAACTAAACTATGGAAATGTATAATATAATTCATGTAGCAATACGGTCTCACTGCACAGCAGGCCAGCAGTTAGCTGAGTCATTGCGCAATCCATGGTGAGGCTCAACTGGCTGCTGATCACCGCAAGTCTCTTCTCAGTATTTGAACGGCAAATGTGAAAATTCAGCTATTTTGAATAAAAATAATCTAAAACTGGTGAAGTTAAATGGAAAATAACTTTATAGTATAAGCACTGGATACATATAAACATTTAGTTAATTTTTTGTCTTTTTAAATTTTTTTTCTTTCCACGATGGCACGTGAGGCCCCGCCTCACCTGCCTCCCCTGACTGCACGTTACTGGCTCCGAGTTACGAAACCGCTTTATTTTGAAGCTGGCTGTGGCGCGTTCTTTCTGATGTCACTTCTTGTGTAGACGGGTTCTTTCTGGCGTCACTTCCTCACGATCAATGAGTCCATACAAAGCTAAGTGCCGGAGATTCAAGAATTACACTGCTGACTTACCCGTGTAAAAATTTGTCCGAGGAGGGGAACCTTAAACGCTGGTTTAGCGTGGCTGAGACGGGGCTTAGGCCAAATAATTATTAGTTTAAGGTGTTAAACGACTTATTGTAGACATGGCCTAAATAACATAGTGACTGAAACAGACATAGTGATTCATTTGGATGAATGGGGTGTGTATTCATGTAAACTCTGTTGTTAGTTTTTCAATTCTTTAAACACTAAGACATATTTAAATTATGCTTTTTTTTTGTTGCTAATTTTTGCATGTTCAATTGCTGAAAAAAAACAGGAGCTTTGGGGGGGGGTTCTCCCCCTTGTCCCCCCACAAGGACCTTTGGCCCCCAGACCCGTGGCTTGTTTTCAGTCTTTTTCATTAAGTTCAAATCACATGCCTGATAAAAGGTTCCAACTCAAGTTATAAATGTGTTACTTCAAAGTAAAACAGAAGAACTTTTAAGTAAAAATCTTTATTTCCAGTTTGCAAGTAGTTACTTACATAGCTACTGTGGTCAATATACATCAGCACTAATCCTGCACATCAAAAGCATCAAAGCAAATTTGTAGAATCTCACTGGCTGTTTCTTACACTTTCTAAACAGCTAATAGTTTGCATCATAATTTCATAGCAAATTATGCAAACGTCCCAATATACTATCCACTAAAACTATGTCATTTGTTTCCCCTGACTAGATAAAAGACACCGTGCTAAATGATGATGACATTGGGGACAGCTGCCATGAGGATTTCCTCCACAAGTAAGCGCTCCAGTCTTGGCAAATGGTGACAGATCATAAGGCGTGCTATCTTAAAACCCACCATCCTTCCGACGAGTAAAAGCTCTGCATGCAGTTGAAGCTTCCCCCAGACAAAAGACAAAGGCTAAATTGCTGTTGCCCATTGTTTCAGTTTATTGCTGTATCCTGCAGATATGGCAAAAATTATGTAAGAATAAAGCACATTCTTATCTGCAGAAAGTATGAAAATACTAACGGTTGAATTGATGTAATGCTTGGTAAAAGTAGATCTTTTTTTTTGTTAATATAATTATGATTTGACTTATGTTAAAAGCCTATTAAAAGGGCTGTTTGCAATCTTTACACGGCCGCCTAGAGAGCGTTCATGTTCCAAAGTGTTTTAATGTTGCGTTCCATTTGTACTGGTAAGTAGTAATTCAGTGACTGTGAATGGTTGTCTGTCTTTGTTGGCCCTGCGATAAGGTGGCAACTTGTCCAGGGTGTACGCTGCCTTCTGCCCGAGTGCAGCTGGGATAGGCTCTTCGATGCGGTAGAAAATGGACGGATATACAGGTAAAAGCCAGTAAATTAGAATATTTTGAAAAACTTGATTTGTTTCAGTAATTGCATTCAAAAGGTGTAACTTGTACATTATATTTATTCATTGCACACAGACTGATGCATTCAAATGTTTATTTCATTTAATTTTGATGATTTGAAGTGGCAACAAATGAAAATCCAAAATTCCGTGTGTCACAAAATTAGAATATTACTTAAGGCTAATACAAAAAAGGGATTTTTAGAAATGTTGGCCAACTGAAAAGTATGAAAATGAAAAATATGAGCATGTACAATACTCAATACTTGGTTGGAGCTCCTTTTGCCTCAATTACTGCGTTAATACGGCGTGGCATGGAGTCGATGAGTTTCTGGCACTGCTCAGGTGTTATGAGAGCCCAGGTTGCTCTGATAGTGGCCTTCAACTCTTCTGCGTTTTTGGGTCTGGCATTCTGCATCTTCCTTTTCACAATACCCCACAGATTTTCTATGGGGCTAAGGTCAGGGGAGTTGGCGGGCCAATTTAGAACAGAAATACCATGGTCCGTAAACCAGGCACGGGTAGATTTTGCGCTGTGTGCAGGCGCCAAGTCCTGTTGGAACTTGAAATCTCCATCTCCATAGAGCAGGTCAGCAGCAGGAAGCATGAAGTGCTCTAAAACTTGCTGGTAGACGGCTGCGTTGACCCTGGATCTCAGGAAACAGAGTGGACCGACACCAGCAGATGACATGGCACCCCAAACCATCACTGATGGTGGAAACTTTACACTAGACTTCAGGCAACGTGGATCCTGTGCCTCTCCTGTCTTCCTCCAGACTCTGGGACCTCGATTTCCAAAGGAAATGCAAAATTTGCATGGTTGGGTGATGGTGTCGGTCCACTCTGTTTCCTGAGATCCAGGGTCAACGCAGCCGTCTACCAGCAAGTTTTAGAGCACTTCATGCTTCCTGCTGCTGACCTGCTCTATGGAGATGGAGATTTCAAGTTCCAACAGGACTTGGCGCCTGCACACAGCGCAAAATCTACCCGTGCCTGGTTTACGGACCATGGGATTTCTGTTCTAAATTGGCCCGCCAACTCCCCTGACCTTAGCCCCATAGAAAATCTGTGGGGTATTGTGAAAAGGAAGATGCAGAATGCCAGACCCAAAAACGCAGAAGAGTTGAAGGCCACTATCAGAGCAACCTGGGCTCTCATAACACCTGAGCAGTGCCAGAAACTCATCGACTCCATGCCACGCCGCATTAACGCAGTAATTGAGGCAAAAGGAGCTCCAACCAAGTATTGAGTATTGTACATGCTCATATTTTTCATTTTCATACTTTTCAGTTGGCCAACATTTCTAAAAATCCCTTTTTTGTATTAGCCTTAAGTAATATTCTAATTTTGTGACACACGGAATTTTGGATTTTCATTTGTTGCCACTTCAAATCATCAAAATTAAATGAAATAAACATTTGAATGCATCAGTCTGTGTGCAATGAATAAATATAATGTACAAGTTACACCTTTTGAATGCAATTACTGAAATAAATCAAGTTTTTCAAAATATTCTAATTTACTGGCTTTTACCTGTATGTATAGTTGGACGTTTTAACTGGAATGACCCCTGAGGCCAGATTTCCTACTCAGAAAGTCACGTAATCCTCACCAATCTCAAGTTGACTTTCAAAGAAAAAATGCTCTTGAGTCTAAACAGTAATAGAAGCTCCTGTAATATTCGTGATTAGCACTTCTGACTAGTTTTTGTCCCTCGAAATCAGCATTATAAGTTGCATTGTTGGACGTATACATTTGGAAACGGTACTGCAGAAAAGCAATCAGAGAGCTGACCGGTGCCAGGACCTAACCTCCCTATAGTAAGAAAGTCCTGAATCCAGACTGTGAGCCAGATCACCCCCAAAATGTAATTACTTGTTCCTTATTTACCATAACCTTTTGAGCTTTCTGTAGCCCAATGAAAAAAATGTAGTGAAGCCTTAGTCAGTCATCAAGTGTCTTTGTCTTGTTCCTTATCAACCATAACTTTTGAGCTTTCTATAGCGTAATGAACAAATTGTAGTCAAGCTTCAGTCAGGCATTCAGTGTCTACGTTTGTGTCAGTGGAGGCAGGGCCGCAAATATACAAAAAGACAGAAGTTGAAGCTTGTAACGTAAACGTAAGGTAACTTAGTAGAAATGATTCGGTACAGCCTCAAAATGTGAAATACTTGTTCCCTATCCCATTTTGGATATTTCCTGGAAGTTCGCTAACAAGATTATGGGCAGCTTTTCATCTATCCATAGCTGAATGAAAGAAACGGTGTGAACACTCTTGTCAATCATCCAATGTCTCTGCGGGCAACTGGCATTTACACAGAGAAAAAAAGGCTTATAATGTAAACGTAAGATAATTCAGTCGAAATGATCCAGATCAGGCACAAAATCTAATCACTCATTTAAGACATTTCCGAAAAGTTTAAACAAATCCGCCTATAACTTTTTGAGTTTTTTAATTAAGTTAGTAAGTAACTGACAATTAAACCAACTGCAACAATTACATTACCACCTGGCAGAGGTATTAACTTTTTTGCCTACTACATTGCTAACAATGGCGTCTTTATGTTTCATTTGTCAACCGCAGTGTTTGAAGGTTGCAGATGGACGGGGTATGTATTTGAAAGTTGTTTATAAAGAATAGCTTTCGTGGATGAGTTTAGACTTAGACTTGGACTTAGACAAACTTTATTGATCCACAAGGGAAATTGTTCCTCACAGTAGCTCAGTTTCAAAAAAAGGGTAAGGATGGAAAGGATAATGCAGGTATTAAGTAGACTAAAAATATACCATAGTAGCAATATAAAATATAACATATATGTAATATTTACATATTATATATACAGTATATAATATATACGGATATATTATATTATATTTTTATATAATATATACAATATATAACAAATCCCAATTACCATGTACAATATTACAGTATATGTAACAGCTGCAGAAAAAAAACAAATAAAAAGGGGTTTAAAGGGGAACTACACTTCTTTTTGGAATTTTGCCTATCGTTTACAATTATTATGAGAGACAAAAAGACAAAAGTTTTTGTTTTTTTTGCATTTTAACATGTAAAAATTGGCTTGTTCTAGGTAGCTAGCAATGCAGCTAATGGGACCAATTTATTCTATCTCTAAATCACTTTGAAAATGCATTCAAAAACCGCCACCAATACAATTACGTCCCGTAACCTGTATGATAACCAAGCTGTCGCGACATTGTTATTGTAAGAGCGAACACTGAGGAATTATTTTTCTAGAGTAGTAACACATTGGCATGCTTCGGTATTAGCCGTAAAAGCTAACTACGGAAAGAGATAAGCTAGCTTTTACGTCAGCGTGAAACACCTTTGAGTTTTTAATGCACAACACAAAGCAATAAAAAAAACAATCTGTACTGACTGAAAAACATCTTTGTTGTTTGTTGCCAAGTCTGCCATTATTAGAACACACACTCGTGTTTTGTATCCAGAAGTAGGAACACACATTGTTGCTGTAAGTCAGACGTACGCTGTTATGGAAAGGGAAATCAATGCGCGAAATAAGTCAGCCTCGGAATTGATTAGAATTATTAAAATACGGTAAATATTGTACAAATTACATATTGTTACAAACTTGTCTGTTACTACATTATATATAGACTTGCAGTGTTTATATAAAACGTTGTCTTAGAGGGCTTTGAAGGCTACAACGAATACTCCCATTAGCCGCATCTTCAAAGCCTTTTTTTTTTTTAATCATCTTTAAAAATCCTAATTAAAAAAAAAAAGACGTGTGTTCTTGTCTCTCATAATGATTGTGAACAATAGGCAAAATTCCAAAAAAAGTGCAGTTCCCCTTTAACTCTTTAATTTTTAGGACACAATAAAGGCTTAAATAATTTCAAACACATATTGTTGCAATAACCACAAATAAGTGTTTGTCCTACATGTAGTAATCGGTTGTGTAAAGACGAAGCACCAGCAGTGAAGGTTTATAGCAAGCGATGCGCGCTTACGCGGCGACGAGAATAATACATTTAACTTAGTCACGATCGATGACTCGCCTGCTGATGGCATCCCAAGAGTAAAAATGTTGTGTCATCTTCACTTTATCCCAGTGTGCACATATTGCGATGTGGATCAATGTTAATGCTACACATTTTTGTTTTGTTTTTGGTAAGGACTAGTGACTTCCTCATCTGAAAAGGAAAATCATTTGACATTTGTCCTTCATAGCTAACCCTCAGTCCTCTTTTAATGTACGCCATTATAGAGCTTTGATTGGATTTACTCTGAACTTGTCCCACCCATTGATAAGACACAATTTATTATGATTGGATTTTGTTTCTGTCAACATTTTCGGCTCTTTTTTATATGTAACCTAACTAATTGTCAGTAAAAAAAAAGAAGCAAAATCTAAATAAAATATACAGTTTCCAGCCCTGGGCGGGCATGACTAACTCTGTTGGCGGGAATGGGGCTGAGTCTGCTAAACAGAAGCGTCATGGTGTTAACTGAAACACCTAGCCAACAGTACAAATTGAGCAGCTTGTTGTTTGGACATACTTTGGCTAGAAAAACAATAATGTTGCCCAAAAGGTAGAGTAGTAGTGGAAAAATTGTGCATTAACTGAAATGGAGGTTAAAGTTTCAATTCATCTTGATTTAGATTTTTGGCGTAAACGCCTAACTCTAGCGGTATGGGATAGCCTGAACGGCAAACTTTTTCCTTGGGCCCATTAGCAATGTTTAGAATAGAATAGGATAAAACGTAATTGTTGAACATCCCCTTTGTAGGAGACCTACTATGCAAAACCAACTTTTCTTACCTATTGGTACCTTTTGTTTTTGTATTTGGGACCTGCTTAAGTCCCAACAATTTGAAATCAAACCATGCAGGCATGGTGGAGATAATTTTAAAATAATCTTGCGTTCTTTCATACTTCCTTCAAACAAGCCGTTTGTAATTTGCCCAATTTGTGACTTTTTTCCCCAAGTGTGATGTCAGCGGATATCTCCATATATGGTAAAGTTTTACCCAAAAAGCTTTGCACGAGTCCGCCATTGTAGTCCGACATTATAGTCAATAAGTTCCTTATTTTTCTCTATCCTCTTGTTGTGGGGCAGACTGGCTCGTAAATGAACATGCATCCTCCGCTGTTGTCTTTTCTAATACAAAGTAGCGTATAGTTCGAATTTATAACTGTCAGACTCGATATGGATGCTCTAAAAACTACAACATAGCTGACGGGGAGAAGACACAGTCAAAGTGGAGGCACGAAAATAAGACCGCCCATAAAACGGTACATCCTGAAGAGACGGTCAGAAAGCAGTTTGAAGATGGTCTGTAAAACATAATTGATGCAAAATTTTGAGCAAAGAACCACCATTACATGTTATGTGGACCACAAGGAAGTTTTGTAAATGTGGACAAAAAACATCATATGAATATAAAGCATGTATTTCATATATCAGTTGGCATGATCTTCTTACCTGTTACTGTACCATTTCATTTTCCCTTCTATAAAAACATTTTCATAAACCTGAAACAATATCATCATTAATCAAAGTAATTGCCATGCAGCAATTGGCTCTAATCTGCACATCTTGTCTCTGTGGTTCAGGTCCATCAGCTCACATTTCCAGACTTGTGGATGTTCAATAGTGGTTGGAAGCAACCCAGAGAAAGTAAACAAGGTACATTTTCCAGATGAATGGCTGCACACAAACAAACTTGTAATTCCTCTACATTCAGTAATTTATTGTGTTATGAAGTGATTTGTGCTCTAAATTCATTTTCATAGTCACATTACTGCACATGTACTGTATTAATATTAAGCATTCACATTTTAAATAGCTAAATATATAGAATATGCATGTCTTTAAATTTACATTAGTTAACGAGAAAAAAAAAAACTAAACCTGTGAAGTTGGCACGTTGTGTAAATCATAAATTAAAAACAGAATACAATGATTTGCAAATCCTTTTCAACTTATATTCAACTGGATACACCGCAAAGACAAGATACTTAACGATTGAACTGGTAAACTTTGTTATTCTTTGCAAATATTGGCTCATTTGGAATTTGATGCCTGCAACATGTTTCAAAAAAAGCTGGCACAAGTGGCAAAAAATACTGAGAAAGTTGAGGAATGCTCATCAAACACTTATTTGGAACATCCCACAGGTGAACAGGCTAATTAGGAACAGGTGGGTGCCATTATTGGGTATAAAAGAAGCTTCCATGAAATGCTCAGTCATTTACAAACAAGGATGGGGCGAGGGTCACCACTTTGTGAACAAATGCGTGAGCAAATTGCATACTTGCCAACCTTGAGACCTCCGATTTCGGGAGGTGGGGGGTGTGGTCGGGGGTGGGGCAGGGGCGTGGTTGGCGGCGTGGTTAAGATATATATATATATATATATATATATATATATATATAAGAAATACTTGACTTTCAGTGAATTCTAGCTATATATATATCTTATTGTATATATATATACTGTATATATATAAATAAATAAAATAAATACTTGAATTTCAGTGTTCATTTATTTACACATATACACACACATAACACTCCTCTACTCATTGTTGAGTTAAGGGTTGAATTGTCCATCCTTGTTCTATTCTCTGTCACTATTTCAGAACACACACATTATACAAATATACATTGTAAAATCAATAAGAAAACGGGAGCTCTAATTTGGGAGTCTGAATTAGGATCAGAAGTTCCTATATAAACATTGCGCACTCACGTCGCCATTTTGTATTGATTACTGCAGCTGTGCACTGGATTCATTCACAAATACAAACTACAACTCACAAACACTTTAGAGTTAGGCTCCACCATCAGAATGTGTACTTAAACTTAAAAAGATCACATGGATATTATTCAGTGAGTTGATTCACCAAAACTAACCTGTTATACAGGAGGAAAAAGCACACAGGACGTTTCAATTGTTCACAGACTGGTCGCTCTCATCAGAATGAAGACACTTCCGGTCTGCAGGTGATAGCATTCAATTGGGAAGAAACGCCCTACTGCCCCCTACTGACCAATGTGAATACTGATAAATGTGTAATGAGAGCTCCAAAAACGAATTCAAACCACAAAATAAAATAAATAAATCAACACAAAAATGTGACACATTATGGGTGGGTCACATATGTATGTACAGTAGATGGCAGTATTGTCCTGTTTAAAAGTGTCACAACATTGCTGTTTACGGCAGACGAACTGCTTTACGGTAGACGAAAACTTGACTGCTGTTGTTGTGTGTTGTTACCGCGCTTGGAGGGCGTTAATGAAACTGGCTAACAATAAACCCACATAAGAAACCAAGAACTCGCCCTCGATCATTCTACAGTTATAACGTGATTGGGCAGGTATGCTGTTTATATTGTGAGAAAGGGACGTGAGAACAGGCTGTCAACACGTCACTCAGGTCCGCATGGAGCTGGAGGGGGCGTGGCCTCCAGCTCCGCCTGAATTTCGGGAGATTTTCGGGAGAAAATTTGTCCCGGGAGGTTTTCGGGAGAGGCGCTGAATTTCGGGAGTCTCCCGGAAAATCCGGGAGGGTTGGCAAGTGTGAAATTGTCCAACAGTTTAAGAACAACATTTCTCAACGAGCTATTGCAAGGAATTTAGGGATTTCGCCATCTACGGTCCGTAATATCATCAAAGGGTTCAGATTTTATTTTTTTTATTTTTATTTTTTACTGCTTGCGCTGTGGAAGGCGGCTGCATCTCCAGTAGCTCTGCACACACTACAGACCAGTGGCGTTCACCTCTCATATAATGAAGACAATGGAGCGGCACTTTCTCAGCCTCCTCAGACCACAGGTGCAACATGCCCAGGACAGCCTGCAGTTTGCGTACCAGGCAGGCATTGGTTTGGAGGATGCTATTCTTTACCTGCTGCACCGAGCCCACTCACACCTGGATAAGGGAAATTGCGCTGTGAGGATCCTGTTCCTGGACTTCTCGAGTGCCTTTAATACTATCCAGCCCCGACTTCTCCAGGACAAGCTGGACAGAATGCGAGTGGACCCCTGCCTGGTTGCCTGGATTTCAGACTACCTCACCGATAGGCCACAGTATGTCAGACTGAAGGACATCACATCTGACACTGTGATCAGCAGCACCGGAGCACCGCAGAGAACGGTGCTGGCCCCTCTTCTCTTCACCCTGTACAGCGCTGACTTCTGCTACAACTCAGAGCTGTGTCACATCCAGAAGTACGCGGATGACACAGCCAGCGTCGGGTGCATCAGGGACGGCAGAGAGGAGGAGTTTCGGAGGCTGGTGAGGGACTTTGTTGTCTGGTACCACAGGAACCTCTTGCAGCTCAATCAGTCAAAGACCAAGGAGCTGGTCATTGACTTTGGGAGGTTGAGTCCAAGGTCACAACCTATTGTGATCGAGGGAGTCGAGGTACAGACCGTGGACTCATTCAAGTACCTCGGGGTGTGGGTGGACAATAAGCTGGACTGGACTGTTAACACGGACCGCTTGTACAGGAAAGGACAAAGCAGGCTGTACTTCCTGAGGAGGATGCACTCCTTCAACGTCTGTAAAAAACTCTTGTGGATGTACTACCAGTCTGTGGTTGCCAGTGTTCTGTACTACATCGTAGTGTGCTGGAGGGGGCAGTACATCTAAGAAGGACAGCTCCAGAGTGGAGAAACTGATCAGGCGGGCCGGTTCTACGATCGGAATAAAACTGGACTCACTGGTGACGGTGGCAGAGAAGAGGACTGTGGAAAAACTAGTGAGCATCCTGGATGATGCCAGTCACCCTCTGTATACCGTTATCAGTAGCCAGAGGAGCCTGTTCAGTGCTAGACTGCTTCATCCCAAGTGCAGGACTAATAGACTAAAAACTCCTTTGTCCCACAGGCCATTAGACTGTACAACTCCTCTCTGGGAGGGAGGGGGGTACTAGGATGACAGGGGATGCAAAACCATAACAGTGCAATACTTTTTCATAACATTGTCACTACTGTCTAGTATTTCTTGTTATATTCTTATTTTACTGTTATATTTGTATTCTCATTGTTGCTTTTTATCTTTATTCTATTGTAATATTTTTCTATTTTGTTTCCATTTATACCCCCATTATTTACTTTTTACTTTTTAAATTCGATCTCAATTCTGTACACTGCTGCTGGAATGTTAATTTTCCTGAGGGAACTCTCCTGAAGGAATCAATAAAGTACTATCTATCTATCTAGATAATCTAGAGAAATCATTGCACGTAAACAGCATGTCCGAAAACCAACATTGAATGCCCGTGACCTTCGATCCCTCAGGCGGTACTGCATAAAAAAGCGACATCAGTGTGTAATGGATATCACCACATGGGCTCAGGAACACTTCAGAAAACCACCGTCAGTAACTACAGTTGGTCACTACATCTTTAAGTGCAAGTTAAAAGTCTACTATGCAAAGCCAAAGCCAATTATCAACAACACCCAGAAACGCCGCTGGCTTCGCTGGGTCCGAGCTCATCCCAGATGGACTAATGCAAAGTGTAAAAGTGTTCTGTGGTCTGCCGAGTCCACATTTCAAATTGTTTTTGGAAACTGTGGACTTTCTGTCCTCCCGAACAAAGAGGAAAAGAACCATCCGGACTGTTATAGGCGCAAAGGTCAAAAGCCAGCATCTGTGATGGTATGGGGATGTATTAGTGCCCAAGGCATGGGTAACTTACACATCTGTGAAGGCACCAATACTGCTGAAAGGTACATACAAGTTTTGGAGCAACATATGTTGCCATCCAAGCAACGTTATCATGGATGCCCCTGCTTATTTCAGCAAGACAATGCCAAATGTAATGCCATGTGTTACAATGGCGTGGCTTCATATTAAAAGAGCGCGGGTACTAGACTGGCCTGCCTGTCGTCCAGACCTGTGTCCCATTGAAAATGTGTGGCGCAGTATGAAGTGTAAAATACCACAACGAAGACCCCGGACTGTTGAACAAGTTAAGCTGTACATCAAGCAAGAATGGGAAAGAATTCCACCTGAATTTGTTTGAAAAGCTTCAAACATTGGTCTCCTCATTTCCCAAACGTTTACGGAGTATTGTTAAAAGGAAAGGTCATGTAACAGTGGTAAAAATGATGCCCCTGTGCCAACTTTTTTGCAATGTGTTGCTGCCATTAAATTCTAAGTTAACGATTACTTGCAAAAAAAAAAACGTTTCTCAGTACGAACATGAAATATCTTGTATTTGCAGTGTATTCAATTGAATTTAAGTTGAAAAGGATTTGCAAATCATCGTATTATGTTTATATTTACGATTTACACAACTTGCCATATTCACTGGTTTTGGGTTTTGTACTACCCCCACAGAAGGCTGTTTAACTTTCATGTGCTACACCTGCCTTAATATGCTGACAGTAAGCAGGAAGTGATACCCTTACATTCAATATATTCACTTGTTGATTTTAGGAGAGTTAGCTGTGTAATTTTTTCCAAAAATATTTTTTTGTAGATCGTGCGGACGCTCTGCCTTTTCCTTACTGCTGCTGAGAAGAAATGCTCTCGCCTTTGCAAGGTGGACTCATCCTTCAAATATGACACAGGCCTGTTTGTTCAAGGTCTGCTAAAGGTAACCAACATCTAAAACTTTCTTCCTTTTTTAGACATAACTCATTTGTGCTCTGTCAAGGTATTTTATTTTGTAATGTCAAAAATAGTTGCTATAAGGCCCACCACATCATTTTATGTAGCCCGCGAAAACGTGGAAGTAATATGCGTCAGTAAAGTAATTCATCTTTTCTTACTAAATGTACAAACCCCGTTTCCATATTAGTTGGGAAATTGTGTTAGATGTAAATATAAACGGAATACAATGATTTGCAAATCATTTTCAACCCATATTCAGTTGAATATGCTACAAAGACAACATATTTGATGTTCAAACTGATAAACATTTTTTTTTTTGCAAATAATCATTAACTTTAGAATTTGATGCCAGCAACACGTGATAAAGAAGTTGGTAAAGGTGGCAATAAATACTGATATAGTTGAGGAATGCTCATCAAACACTTATTTGGAACATCCCACAGGTGTGCAGGCTACTTGGGAACAGGTGGGTGCCATGATTGGGTATAAAAACAGCTTCCCAAAAAATGCTCAGTCTTTCACCAGAAAGGATGGGGCGAGGTACACCCCTTTGTCCACAACTGCGTGAGCAAATAGTCAAACAGTTTAAGAACCACATTTCTCAAAGTGCAATTGCAAGAAATTTAGGGATTTCACCATCTACGGTCCATAATGTCATCAAAAGATTCAGAGAATCTGGAGAAATCACTCCACGTAAGCGGCATGGCCGGAAACCAACATTGAATGACCGTGACCTTCGATCCCTCAGACGGCACTGTATCAAAAACCAACATCAATCTCTAAAGGATATCACCACATGGGCTCAGGAACACTTCAGAAAACCACTGTCACTAAATATAGTTGGTCGCTACATCTGTAAGTGCAAGTTAAAGCTCTACTATGCAAAGCGAAAGCCATTTATCAACAACATCCAGAAACGCCGCCGGCTTCTCTGGGCCCGAGATCATCTAAGATGGACTCATGCAAAGTGGAAAAGTGTTCTGTGGTCTGACGAGTCCACATTTCAAATTGTTTTTGGAAATATTGGACATCGTGTCATCCGGACCAAAGGAAGCGAACCATCCAGACTGTTATCGGCGCAAAGTTCAAAAGCCAGCATCTGTGATGGTATGGGGGTGCATTAGTGCCCAAGGCATGGGTAACTTACACACACCATTAATGCTGAAAGGTACATACAGGTTTTGGAACAACACATGCTGCCATCTAAGCGCCATCTTTTTCATGGGCGCCCCTGCTTATTTCAGCAAGACAATGCCAAGCCACATTCAGCATGTGTTACAACAGCGTGGCTTCATAAAAAAAGAGTGCGGGTACTTTCTTAATGTTGAGTGAAAAGAGCAGCATGTTTATGTTAAAACATACAAACCCCGTTTCCATATGAGTTGGGAAATTGTGTTAGTTGTAAATATAAACGGAATACAATGATTTGCAAATCCTTTTCAACCCACATTCAATTGAATGCACTCCAGAGACAAGATATTTAATGTTCAAAGTCATAAACTTAATTTTTTTTTTTGCAAATAATAATTAACTTAGAATTTCATGGCTGCAACACATGCCAAAATAGTTGGGGAAGAGCATGTTCACCACTGTGTTACATGGCCTTTCCTTTTAACAACACTCAGTAAACCTTTGGGAACTGAGGAGACACATTTTTTAAGCTTCTCAGGTGGAATTCTTTCCCATTCTTGCTTGATGTACAGCTTAAGTTGTTCAACAGTCCGGGGGTCTCCGTTGTGGTCTTTTAGGCTTCATAATGCGCCACACATTTTCAATGGGAGACTGGTCTGGACTACAGGCAGGCCAGTCTAGTACCCGCACTCTTTTACTATGAAGCCACGTTGATGTAACACGTGGTTTGACATTGTCTTGCTAAAATAAGCAGGGGCGTCCATGGTAACGTTGCTTGGATGGCAACATATGTTGCTCCAAAACCTGTATGTACCTTTCAGCATTAATGGCGCCTTCACAGATGTGTAAGTTACCCATGTCTTGGGCACTAATACACCCCCATACCATCACAGATGCTGTCTTTTGAACTTTGCGCCTATAACAATCCGGATGGTTCTTTTCCTTTTTGGTCCGGAGGACACAACGTCCACAGTTTCCAAAAACAATTTGAAATGTGGACTCGTCAGACCACAGAACACTTTTCCACTTTGTATCAGTCCATCTTACATGAGCTCAGGCCCAGCGAAGCCGACGGCGTTTCTGGGTGTTGTTGATAAACGGTTTTCGCCTTGCATAGGATAGTTTTAACTTGCACTTACAGATGTAGCGACCAACTGTAGTTACTGACAGTGGGTTTCTGAAGTGTTCCTGAGCCCATGTGGTGATATCCCTTACACGCTGATGTCGCTTGTTGATGCAGTACAGCCTGAGGGATCGAAGGTCACGGGCTTAGCTGCTTGCGTGCAGTGATTTCTCCAGATTCTCTGAACCCTTTGATATTACGGACCGTAGATGGTGAAATCCCTAAATTCCTTGCAATAGCTGGTTGAGAAGGTTTTTTCTTTAACTGTTCAACAGTTTGCTCACGCATTTGTTGACAAAGTGGTGACCCTCGCCCCATCCTTGTTTGTGAATGACTGAGCATTTCATGGAATCTACTTTTTTACCCAATCATGGCACCCACCTGTTCCCAATTTGCCTGTTCACCTGTGGGATGTTCCAAATAAGTGTTTGATGAGCATTCCTTAACTTTATCAGTATTTATTGCCATCTTTCTCAACTTCTTTATCACGTGTTGCTGGCATCAAATTCTAAAGTTAATGATTATTTGCACAAAAAAAAGTTTATCAGTTTGAACATCAAATATGTTGTCTTTGTAGCATATTCAACTGAATATTGGTTGAAAATGATTTTCAAATCATTGTATTCCGTTTATATTTACATCTAACACAATTTCCCAACTCATATGGAAATGGGGTTTGTACATTAAGTCATCTTATAGTGTGTTTAAAACCAGTAAGGCAGTGTTGTTGAGCTTGGAAATGACAACGCACAACTGTGACATCATCACAAGTCTCTGTTTGTGCCGTGTACACGCATACGCTGAGCGGAGAGTCTTGGATCTCTACACTTTGACCAGCGTTTGTAAAAGTCTGCGTTTTTTAAGACAAAGGTATGCGTCTGCGTGTGGACAAGAGGCTTAAACGCAGAGATAAGTATGCGTTTATTAAGTATCTGTGTTTGTGTGGACATGGCCTAAGTTTACACTTTTGCTTTGCTAATTCTTTGATTAAAAATAACCCGTTTTTTTAAATGCAGTAGTTGCTCTGACAAAATATTGACAGCACAGTTACAAACAAGCTCAGATGACAACAGTGGTGGCACCAAGAAGGCAAGCAATGACAATAAACTAAATCTTCAACACTTTTATATAGTATGTGACAACTATATGTGACTACAGCAAACTATGTCAAAATAGATGACCAAATCTGTCACTTCTGTTAAAGATAAGGACTTTATTCAAATGATAGAAACACCGCATACAGCACAAACTGTTCCAAGCAAATCTGAAATACACAATCTGATAGGCAAATTTTATAAAGCTGAAATAAAAAAAATAAAAACATGCCTGTCCCTAATCAATATAAATAGAAACAGCTACACTTGGGGTGCACACATATTCTGTGTGTGTGTGTGTGTGTGTGTGTGTGTGTGTGTGTGTGTGTGTGTGTGTGTGTGTGTGTGTGTGTGTGTGTGTGTGTGTGTGTGTGTGTGTGTGTGTGTGTGTGTGTGTGTGTGTGTGTGTGTGTGTGTGTGTGTGTGTGTGTGTGTGTGTGTGTGTGTGTGTGTGTGTGTGTGTGTGTGTGTGTGTGCGTACATTGCGGGAGACTGGGCTGATGTAACGACCCAAACACATGCTTGCGAGCTGTTGCCAGCTTTACTTTGATCAGTTGTATACAGTTACATTTGGGATAAACATAGGAATGTGCACATCGTACGTGTGTGTCTGCCAACTCTAATAAGAAACCCACACACGGTACCCCGACTGTAATGTGATTGCTACTAATTTTTTTTTAACTTTAGCGCCGTATAGAAAATACAATTACATTAATTTTACCTTCTTGGAAAGGTAGAGGGTGCCTTTAAGGGGGTCACACCAACTTCCTAATGTAGTAGTATAAGCACTGAATTTGTTGCTGACTTTCTTGCAATGCAATCACGTCTATAACCCGACTTTGAATAACACAAGCCGCAGACAAACATTAAGGGGCTTCTCTGTCATTTATGAGGAGTCATTGCGGTAAAAACTGGCTGTTATGCAGTTACTTGTTTTGACAGTGCTTGCAGTTTTTCATGTAAACCACAATTGGGAACAATCAAAAAAGTGAGAAACCACATGCAGACAATGCATAACAACCTGCTTACAAAAAGGAAAAGTTTTTCACAGGTTAATTTTGGACATGTAGTTAGTTTTTGATAACATACATTTGCTAATAAACAAGTGTATTTTTTTTTCAAGATTTCTTATTTTGGTACCATTGATACCACAAAGTTAAAGTAAGATTATCAGTATGTGATTCCCTTTCCCCCCTTTTTCAGGACTCAACTGGTAGCTTTGTACTACCCTTCCGCCAAGTGCTCTACTCCCCTTACCCGACCACACACATCGATGTTGACATAAACACTGTCAAGCAAATGCCGCCCTGTCACGAGCATACGTACAACCAGCGCCGCTATATGCGCTCTGAGCTTAATACTCTTTGGAAGACTGACAGTGAAGAGGACATACCTCCGGACACAGTCATACCCACCGATGGCACTTTTACTCCTGACTTGTAAGTTATGTCTGTCGTTTTTTTTTTTTTACTTCTACTTAAGCTACTTACTTATTTTACAAATATTTGTGTGTAATATTAAAACAATCCTAATAGTCTTCTTTGTTTGTAGGAATATATTTCAAGATGTCATGCATAGAGATACTCTGGTCAAGTCATTTATAGATGAGGTAAGTTATTTATAAGGAGTGTGACTGTCCAGCGTATTCTCAGTTTTTGGCAGAGAAACTTTTGTCCGGCTTTTGGCCTACCAATCTTCCGCACGGTACACATTAAAAGTGATGGACAGGAAGTGTGTCTTGCGTCAGTAAAGAAATACAACATGGCAATTGTTGCGTTTGGACCAGATGTTCCTCCCAGGGAATTTAAGTTGCTGGTCACTCCTAAGTTCTTTTGATGACACATAAGCTGAGTTCTTTGAACACCAGACAGAATGGGTATTTTGTGATTTATTTTCAAAGCTTTGAAAATAAACGTGAGACCAATCCAGTACAGCAAGCGTTCACTAGCGCAGCTAAAATGATCTAATCTAAAATACAGAAACCTTCTCATCTATAAAGTGTCTCTTGCTCCCATCCTCGTTGTCCCTCCCTCCAGCCCGAACACATGCCCATTGTCCTCCTCAGCTGGGCACAGTAACAGATAAGAGAAAGGAGTTATGTCTACTCCCTGCATACCACAAAATCAAGGTTGACACATACAGTACTTGCAGACAACCAAAAGAGAACAACAGGAAGAACACTAGGTGTCTTGTAATATGACTATGAAAGTAAAGAAGTAACACTTGAATATGGATATATGTAAATATCTGCCTCCGACACTCCACATTTTTTTCCTACCAAAAATTTACTAAATCATGACCTTAAATCAAAGTACATACAAAATTGTGATTATGGCATACAGTTATATCCCGCTTTTTTTGTCTTTTAATCTTATTAGTAATAATAGTAAATCTGTCCATCTGTTTCCATGTTAGGGTACACGGAGTCAAAAGTCTGGAAATATTGGAGAGCTGTATGAGTTTCTATTTATTTTGATTCTAACCCATATATTCCAATCAATAATTATGTTGTATGTAATGTTATACTGATGTCTGAGACAAGCTCCATTAAAAAAAAAAAAAAGAAACAAAAGCTTGGTTTGTACCAAGATACAGTTTATTTAATCTCATATGGTTTAGTTGCACCACTGTAGCCACGTGTACATGGAAAACATTTATTTAATCTGATCATCATTCAGATTAGAATGTTACTGTGTACATGGACCCTGGAAAAAATTATTTGATTATGACATGCATTTTCATGCATCACACTTTAAATCGTAATACTTTTCTTTGACATGCGCAGAACCTTGCATAAACCGAAGATGTTATTTGTTCTATGGTGCCATCTTTTAGACGAGTTTGCTCACTGCAGGCGCTGAAGAAGCAGTGACTTCCACTGTAAACAAACATTGCTTTGTGCATTTCTGCTTGTTCGACATTATCTCAGTATTTATTTATAATTTTTTCCTTCTGTTCGATACTTTTGTTTTTTACCTCTCTTTTTGAAATGGACTGTTCTGTGCTTTTTATGTTGTGATTAAGTACGGGTTGCTGCGCGTCTTCATGTTTCAACATTGTGTGTATGTGTCTGAAGCTAGCAATTAGCACTTGGAGTAGATGTAATTTCGTGAATAAAACAGCTCGTAAAGACAACAACTGGATACTTCCTTTTATTGTTACATTGACGCATGACACTCCAGACCATACTTTTGTTTTTGCTAGTCTCATTTTAGAGCAACAGACTCAACATTATATAACGCTACGTCTCCACATGTTGAATGAGGGGAGACAGCAGCAAGACAATCGCTTCAGACTATTTAATTTAGTCCACCCTGTTAAAGACAGTAAGGATAATTCTAACCCGAATTTCGGAAGATGTGTTTTCATGTGCTACAATCCGGATGACCTTCGGCATAAACCACACGTCTCGATCAGAATGAAATTTTGATCCGAACTTGTGTGATCGGGTCAGAATATTCCAAATGGCGTGTTTGCATGAAGCATTTTTGTTCCGGTTAGGCTTTAAATCCGATTAAATGTGTCCATGTTCACATAGCTACTGTTAGTGTGAGGTCAAATCAGAAAGATTAATCAAATGAATGATTTATGTTGCTAAAGCACTTCTTAATATAATAGTTGTATGCAGTGGGACCTGCCCCACTGTCCAAGTCCTCGCTCAACAAAATTGTATCAGCTCAAACCTGCAGCATGTTCCATTGACTTAATGCCACCTCGTCTGTTCCAAGACGTCTGGTATGTCATCGACCCCCACGTCCAGGAAATAATTAACAGCAGTCTTTCTTCAGGGACTGTCCCAAATTATTTTAAGCATGCTATTGTAGAACCCCTGCTAAATAAGCCAAACTTAGATTTCTAACTTTGATAAAATTGTAGACCCAATTTGAAGCTTACTTTTATTTCAAAGTTTTTAGAGAAATCTGTACTTTTACAATTACAGTTGTATCTTGATTTGCATGCTATTCTTGATGTTTTTCAGTCTGGTTTTAAAGCCTTTCATAGCACCAAATCTGCACTTTTAAGGGTTTTCAACAGCCTTTTTAATATCCACTGATTCTGACGATTCTTCCATTTTAATCATTTTAAATCTAATGCTGCATTCGACACAACTGATCGCACAACTCTCATTAGTCGCTTGGAATAATGTGTGGGTTTAAGAGGTACATCCTTAAAATGCTTCCCATCCATCCATCCATCCATCTTCCTCCGCCTATTCGAGGTCGGGTCGCGGGGGCAGCAGCCAAAGCAGGGAAGCACAGACTTCCCTCTCCCCAGCCACTTCGTCCACCTCCTCCTGGGGGATCCCGAGGCGTTCCCAGGCCAGCCGGGAGACATAGTCTTCCCAACGTGTCCTGGGTCTTCCCCGTGGCCTCCTACCCGTCGGATGTGCCCGAAACACTTCCCTAGGGAGGCGTTCGGGTGGCATCCTGACCAGATGCCCGAACCACCTCATCTGGCTCCTCTCGATGTGGAGGAGCAGCGGCTTTACTTTGAGCTCCTCCCGGATGACAGAGCTTCTCACCCTATCTCTAAGGGAGAGCCCCGCCACCCGGCGGAGGAAACTCATTTCGGCCGCTTGTACCCGTGATATTGTCATTTCGGTCATGACCCAAAGCTCATGACCATAGGTGAGGATGGGAACGTAGATCGACCGGTAAATCGAGAGCTTTGCCTTCCGGCTCAGCTCCTTCTTCACCACAACGGATCGATACAGCGTCCGCATTACTGAAGACGCCGCACAGATCCGCCTGTCGATTTCACGATCCAGTCTTCCCTCACTCGTGAACAAGACTCCGAGGTACTTGAACTCCTCCACTTGGGGCAAGATCTCCTCCCCAACCCAGAGATGGCACTCCACCCTTTTCCGGGCAAGAACCATGGACTCGGACTTGGAGGTGCTGATTCCCATCCCAGTCGCTTCACACTCGGCTGCGAACCGATCCAGTGAGAGCTGAAGATCTTGGCCAGATGAAGCAATCAGGACCACATCATCTGCAAATAGCAGAGACCTAATCCTGCAGCCACCAAACCAGATACCCTCAACGCCCTGACTGCGCCTAGAAATTCTGTCCATAAAGGTTATGAACAGAATCGGTGACAAAGGGCAGCCTTGGTGGAGTCCAACCCTCACTGGAAACGTGTCCGACTTACTGCCGGCAATGCGGACCAAGCTCTGACACTGATTATACAGGGAGCGGACCGCCACAATAAGACAGTCCGTTACCCCATACTCTCTGAGCACTCCCCACAGGACTTCCCATGGTACACGGTCGAATGCCTTCTCCAAGTCCACAAAGCACATGTAGATTGGTTGGGCAAACTCCCATGCACCCTCAAGGACCCTGCCGAGAGTATAGAGCTGGTCCACAGCACCACGACCAGGACGAAAACCACACTGTTCCTCCTGAATCCGAGGTTCGACTATCCGGGGTAGCCTCCTCTCCAGTACACCTGAATAGACCTTACCGGGAAGGCTGAGGAGTGTGATCCCACGATAGTTAGAACACACCCTCCGGTTCCCCTTTTTAAAGAGAGGAACCACCACCCCGGTCTGCCAATCCAGAGGTACCGCCCCCGATGTCCACGCGATGCTGCAGAGTCTTGTCAACCAAGACAGCCCCACAGCATCCAGAGCCCTCAGGAACTCCGGGCGGATCTCATGCCACCGAGGAGCTTTTTAACTACCTCAGCAACCTCAGCCCCAGAAATAGGAGAGCCCACCACAGATTCCCCAGGCACTGCTTCCTCATAGGAAGACGTCTTGGTGGTATTGAGGAGGTCTTCGTAGTTTATTGAGTGTTGTTAAAAGGACAGGCCATGTAACAAAGTGGTAAAAATGCCCCTTTGCCAACTTTTTTGCAATGTATTGCTGCCATTAAATTCTAAGTTAATGATTATTTGCAAAAAAAAATGTAGTTTCTCAGTTCGAACATTAAATATCTTGTCTTTGCTTTCTATTTAATTGAATATAAGTTGAAAAGGATTTGCAAATCATTGTATTCTGTTTTTATTTACGAATTATACAACGTGCCAACTTAATGGGTTGTACTTGTATAGCGCTTTTCTACCTTCAAGGTACTCAAAGCGCTTTGACACTACTTCCACATTTACCCATTCACACACACATTCACACACTGATGGAGGGAGCTGCCATGCAAGGCGCTAACCAGCACCCATCAGGAGCAAGGGTGAAGTGTCTTGCTCAGGAC